>NC_134846.1:6618333-6920555 GCF_965363235.1 Mytilus galloprovincialis | reverse complement strand
TGAAAGAAGCAGGTCGTTTCGAGGAGTCAAAGAATGGTTCTTTGTACAACAAATTGCAGCGAAAGATGACAGAATCTATGTTGTCGAGGTATCATCGTTGGATATTCGAAAGCGGAAAAACAGAGTCAGTTGAATGTCTACGTGAGTGGATTTTACAGGAAGCAGAGTTTCAAACTATAGCCTCAGAAACAATACATGGATTAAGTGCAAACACTAGTAGCAATTCACAGCGGAATTATAAAGGAAATCGTAGGGATGGATTTAGAACATTTTTTGGAGAATCGCAAAATGAAAGCTATACCGGAAATAGGGTGTGCAAGTGTTGTAACGGTAATCATGGAGTTTGGAAGTGTGATGAATTTCGGAAGTTAACCGTTAACAAGAGATGGGATACTGCAAAACGTTTACAGTTGTGTTATCGTTGCTTAGGACATGATCACGTAGGCAGACAGTGTCCGAGAAGTAGAGCATGTAACTTGGGTGGATGCAAAGAAGTGCACAACAGACTTTTACACAGAGATAAACAATCGTTCAGTGAGCCAAAAGTTCCAGTGAGAACCGAATCGAAAACAAAACAGAACTATGCTGCTGAAAAGAAGGAAAATACAGACGCCGCCACTGAGGGGGAGAATCGGGATCGCACAATGATTGGCCGAGACAGAAAATCAAACTTCGTTACACTTAGAACAGTACCTGTAATATTGAAAAATGGAAACCGTACCGTAAGTGTTAATGCATTACTGGATGACGCAAGTACGAAAACGTATATCAACGCTGATGTTGCCGCCGAATTGGGACTTCAAGGACAAGTTCAGAAAGTGACAGTTAATGTGTTAAATGACAATGTTGAAACATTTGAAACTATGCCAGTCGAGGTAAGACTTCAAAGTCACAATGGTCAGACAGACGCCAAAATAGTCGCATTCACTACTAACCGTGTAACCGGAAGTTTACAGCCAGTTGACTGGAAACAACATGCTCGGAAATGGGACCATCTTGCAGGGATTAAATTTCCGAATCTAGGAAAGAGACCTACTGTTGATATGTTGATCGGACTGGACTATCCGGATCTACATTATTCTTATAGAGATATACGTGGTAAACCTGGAGAGCCAATTGCTAGACTAACACCGTTAGGTTGGACGTGCATCGGAGATCCGAATAGCGGACAGGATCAGACACTATTTAACCGAACTTATTTTGTTCGTGGACAAGAGGATCGAAACGATTTAGATAACATTGTTAGGAAGTTTTGGGAAATCGAAAATGTCAAAACACCAAGCGAAAACGTGTTTCTAAGCAATGATGAGCAAAAAGCGTTGTCAAAGGTAGAGCAATCTTTGGAATTTAAGGATGGACACTACGAAGTAAAAGTACCGTGGAAAGACGACACACCTTCATTACCGAACAACTATAATATGGCATTAAGTAGATTAGCAAATACAGAAAAAAGATTAAACAAAGACCCGAGTATTGCTAATGTTTATACACAAACAATAGAGAAATATATTGAGAAAGGATATGTTCGCAAAGTATCGACAAAGGAGGAGACCGTAACAGGAAAATGGTATTTGCCGCATTTCCCAGTAGTAAGACCGGACAAGGAAACAACTAAAACGAGGATTGTATTTGATGCGTCCGCAAAATTTCAGGGGATTTCGCTAAATGACACTATTCATCAAGGTCCAAAGTTACAGCAAGATTTATTCGATGTACTATTACGCTTCAGAAAATACCCCGTTGCACTTGTTTGTGACATCGCCGAAATGTATTTGAGAATTAAAATTGCACCAGACGACAGACCGTTTCACAGATTTTTATGGCGCGCAATGAAAACTGAACAGGTACCAGAAGAGTATGAATTCAATAGTGTTGTTTTTGGAGTAAATTCGTCTCCATTTCAAGCTCAGTTTGTTTCTAGAAAACATGCCGAAATGACAAAAGATTCATATCCACGAGCCGCCGAAACAGTTCTCAAATCTACATACATGGACGACAGTATGGACTCCGTAATCAACGATGAACAAGGCATCGAACTTTATAATCAGCTATCACAGTTATGGGCAAAGGCAGGGATGTATGCACGGAAATGGTTATCGAATTCAAAGGCAGTTTTACAATGCATACCAGAAGAAGATCGCGCGTCTCAAGTCGATCTCGATGAGGGATATTTACCGTCAGTGAAAACTCTAGGAGTTATATGGCAGGCAGACAATGACATATTCACGTTTAAAGCTAACCCACCGGCAGATGATTTTAAATTTACTAAACGAAACATTCTAAGCAAAGTTGCTACGTTATTCGATCCGTTAGGATTTATTGCGCCGTACACAATAAGAGGAAAACTACTACTACAAGAGATGTGGACAGCAGGACTAGACTGGGACGACCAGTTAGACGAAGAACTTGTTGAAAAATCTAGAGAGTGGTTTCCGTGAACTTGATGAACTATGTTGTATTAAAATACCGAGATGTTTGCAGTTAAACGAAGACATTGTTTTAACGAGTCTACACATATTCAGCGACGCTTCTCAGGAGGCTTATGGATCAGTTATATATGCTAGACACGAGTATAAGAGTGGAATGATATCTACGAGATTTATAGCAGCGAAATCCAGAGTTGCTCCTTTAACTTCAGTCAGCATTCCAAGACTTGAGTTAATGGCCGCAGTTTTAGGATTAAGATTAGCACTTTCAGTTAATCACGCATTAGAAGTGCCCGATGATAATATGACATTCTGGTCAGACAGTATGAACGTTTTGTATTGGATTAGAGGCAGGAGTAGAGAGTACAAGCCATTTGTAGCGAATCGAATAGGAGAGATTCACACGTCATCGCATCCTCAACAATGGCGACATGTGCCAACAAAAGTTAACCCGGCAGATTTAGTATCTAGAGGTAGAACCGTTGAACAATTACAGTCGGACGTAATTTGGTGGAATGGACCGGAATTCCTACAAGATGAGGAACCACAATGGCCGGACACTAATATTCAGATAGAAAACGTACGTGATACCGAACTTAAGTGTCAAAAGAAAACAAGCGATAAATATACTACACTGAAAAGTATTCATAATAATGATTTAGATTGGCGTTTAGATCCCGTACGTTATTCTAGTGTCGTAAGACTAGTTCGTGTACAAGCGTATGTGCACAGAGTTATTGACAATTGCAGACTAAAGAAAAAACAACGTCGTCAAGGTAGTTTATCTACCGTAGAATATGCAGATGTCGAGTTGGATATAATCAAAAATGCACAAAGGGAGGCATTTTCAAACGAATACAACGCTCTTATGAAAAGTAAAGATTTACCGAAAACCAGCAAATTGCTAGGACTACAACCGCGAATTGATGAAAACGGACTTATCAGATGTGATGGACGCTTAGAGAACGCCGAATTTCTATCGTTCGATGCAAGATATCCAATAATATTACCACGAAAAAATTGGGTCACGAAGCTTATTGTGAAACGCTATCACGAACTTGGAAAACATGTTAGTGGGACAAATCAAACATTTTCAGCATTATCGTCACGATTTTGGATTATTTCAGGGAGAGAAGAAATAAGAGAATATGAACATGAGTGTTATACGTGTCGGAAGAAGAAAGCTAAAGTTGCCGAGCAAGTGATGGCTCCGTTACCGGAAATTCGTTTCAAAACACCTTTACATGCTTTCGCTCGTACAGCAGTTGATTTTGGTGGACCGTTCATAACTGTTCAGGGCAGAGGAAAACGACGTCAGAAAAGATACTTATGTCTATTTACATGTTTAGCGTCACGCGCAGTGCATTTGGAAGTAGCATTTGGATTAGATACGGACTCATTTCTTAACGCATTTTATCGGATGGTGAACAGGCGAGGTCTTCCGAAAGAGATGATTTCAGACAATGGAACTAATTTTGTTGGAGCAAATAGAGAACTGAAAGAACTTGTTGCGCTTTTAGACAAGGATAAAATACATAATTCAATTAGTAACCAAGGGATTAAGTGGCATTTCAACCCACCGTTAGCTCCGCATTTTGGTGGTATTCACGAGACAATGATAAAATCGGCAAAAAGGGCTATTTATGCAATATTAGGAAATGCAGACATTAATGATGAGGAACTTTTAACAGCATTTACCGGAGCTGAAGCACTGATAAATTCGAGACCGCTTACGTACCGATCTGCCGATCCGAAAGATGATACACCTTTAACACCGAATCACTTCTTGCACGGACAATTAGGTGGTCATTTCGCACCAGAAACCGTTGATAATACTGATTTTAACCCGAGAAAACGATGGAGAAGAATTCAGGAATTAATTAGACATTTTTGGAAACGTTGGATTAGAGAATGGTTGCCGGGACTTAACAAACGTGACAAGTGGACTAAAACAAAAAGGGACATGAAAACCGATGATATTGTGCTTGTGATGAATCCGAACGCTCCGAGAGGACATTGGCCGCTTGGCAGAATAATCGAAGTTTTCCCTGGCAAAGATGGACATGTTCGCGTGGCAAAAGTTTCACTTGGACAAACTGTATTAATAAGACCAATAACAAAACTGTGCCCGTTAGAGATCGAAACCTCCGAAAATGACAGTGATAAATAATTGAATTATAAATATGGACATATATTTCATTTCAATTTAGACAGTTAAATATTTTGAAATAGTTTTAGATTTGACAATTTGAACTTAGATCAAAGACAGTTTTATATCGTTTAATTATTGTTTGTTTGATTGGCTTAGAGCAATCAAGAGGGGGAGAATGAATTGAAGACAATAGTTTTTTAGTTTTTATTAGTATGATTGTTTATAGTTAAGATTTTTTAATAGAGTAGAAATCGGGTTTTATTGATTGCACTTATAATTTTGCAAGTTTATTTTTATCGTTAATTTTCAATATAATTATGTTGAAATAGAGCTACATTTTCGTCTGCTAAGATTAGTTAAAGATAACAGTATTTTCCAAAGAATTTATTACTGTGTAGAAAGTTAATGGTTAATCTTAACGGTATTCCTAAATTTTATGACACCTTCAGTAGGTCAGTCTAGTCATTTAGAGTTCAAGTAAAAATCGTCTGCACGTGCAGCTGTGGCTATTTAATTTAATTACTTTGTTTTGACCATCTCTGGGAATCAGGTTAAATTAGTGTGAAATTTTATGGCTAATGTTCAGACGTAAACAGATCGTCTTTATCATGCGATAAGTTAACATCGAAAACAATGTTGTGAAATTGTATTACGAAAATGATTGTATATATTGTAAATATTGGATTAAAACGTAGTTATTAGCAAACATTCGTTAGTTATGTGATATGGATATAATAATGCTATTGGTATAACGTTATCGTCGAACTCCCAAATCCCAAATCGTCGAACTTTATATGAAACAATTTATTCCACTGCACATTTCAAATCGTCTCCGCAACATCCGGTAATATTCAAAATGGAGGACATAAATATGTCATTTTTTTATTTTGATATTTATCTTTTTTTCAAAATGTGAAGAAAGTGGGTTTTTTTTTTTTGTGGTGGTCATCAACTTTAGGCTTTAATTTATCCTCTAAACCACTTATCATATTCTGTAGTTAATATTTAAATACAAAGTTAAAACTTCCTGTAAAAAAACCCAATATGGCGTAAATGTCAAAGATGAGTCTTCACTCCATATGTTCGATGTAGAGCTTTGGATAGATTGATTTAATCAAAATAAAATCACTTAAGTACTAAACCTTTTAAAAATTACCACTATTTGGCAAAAAAAACTTGTAAATTCCCAGTTACCACCACATGCACACGACGCAGGGCACGGGAGACTTGATTTTCCTCATAAAAACAACCGCGACAACCTTTCTTACATCCACAATGTGCAAGCTTCTGAAAACATGATGAGCCCTCAGAAAGAGTTTTTTAAAAGTGATCCTCTTTGTCCCGTCGTCATCCATTAGCACCTGGACTTGGTAGCATACGAGCCAATTTCAGGCTCGTCCCCTAAACACGTGTCTTAGTATATTGTACATTTTGCATGCTGGAAAAGACTAGACTAAGTTGATAACCTCAATTAACCTACTCTTTTGCGTAAATAGATATTTCTTGCTTTGTTAACCATGCTAACCCCATATGATTATGTTTTGCTATCTTACAGTAAACACCGGTGATTTAGGCGGATCAATTATCATTCTTTAAGTTAAAGTTGGAAGGTCATTTATATATATTTATCCAAAGCTTTTCCTCTTAAACACAATCCATAGTTCGTCTACCCCTATGTCACGGAATAGCGAAACAGTAATGACAGCATCATCAGTAACGACTGTTCGAATAATGACTTGTTTAATTTCGTGTTTCACTGCATCAGACACATGCACCATGATTCTAGTGTCAGCCTTTTAATACATATGTATTAATATGGTGTTTAACTTGAACCGCGTCACGGCGGTAAAGATAGAATATCCTGAACATGTGTTGCTACAACTGTCATATGCATCCAAGACTTTATCATAATAGTTTCATGCTTTTTAAGATAAGGGCATAATACCCTATCAGCATACTCGTTATGAAACAACTTGAAACTGTAACAGTGGATGAATGCATATATAGACAATACCGGTAGTTTGAATGCTGCCACAAGAAAAAAGAAATACACTTAGGGGTAAGAGAATACAAAGACGAATCCAGAGTCGAAACAAATCTCAAAATTGGTAAAGTTTTCTGAGAGATGACGACATTAAGAAAGAACTTTTTAGTTTTTATTCACAGGCGCTAGCTCAATAGATTTTGAGGAAGAGTTAGTTGTAGCAACAAATGCTCAGGATGTTTTGTGTTATTCACCACATGATGGTGTTTCAAGTTTAGCCCCATGTTAAAATGAATAGGCTTATACTATAGAATCAATATACAAAAAAACATGTGTCTGATGCATTGATTCACAGACTTAACTGACTCATGACTTGAACAGTCGATACTGATGCTGCTATCATTGCTGTGTCATTATTCAGTGACATGGGGGCAGATGAACTTTGGCTCGTATTTGGAAGTGGAAAAAGCCTTAGATATAATCTATCCGTGACCTTTCAAGTGCACGTTTACTTGAAAGGGAACTTCGTTGTTGACATGGATGGCGTTTGAAGATGTGACTTAATGATTTAGAATGATGATTGATCAGCCCACATTACAGATATGGATTTGATAATGCCATTGATAAAACGATACGTGGTTTTGTAGTAAGATCGAACAAACTTATCAGATGGGGTTTACGAAGCAAGAAAACATGTTTTTGAAAGTGGAAAGACTTATTGATGATATTTGAACGACTCGGTCTAATGTTTTTCATCATGTAAAACGTGCAATATACCATGGCGGGTGTGGATGAGTAACAAGCTTGAGATTTGGTTTCTATGCTTACTATTCCAGACGCTTATAATGGCGGGGAAAATATGAAACATTGGAACCCCTTTGGACAACTCTTTGTGAGGCCTCTTCACCTTTTCAGGAGCTTGTACATTATTGATGTAAAAACCAATACCGCCGCTGTCTTAGTAAATGAGGAAAATCAGCTTTCCGATTGTGAATATTTGCGGCCATAAATGATCTGTACTTTTAAAGATGTTTTAGTACTACAGTGATTTTATCTTATTTTCATCAATCTATCCAAATAAAAGCTCTATTTCGAAGATATGGACTGAGGATTCATCTTTGAAATTTACTCCAAATTGGTTTTATATACCGGAAGTGTTAGCTTTGTATTTAATCATTATCTATAGAATACAATAGGTGGTTTAGAAGATAACTTAAAGCCAAAACCAAATGGTAACTGACCAGCACAAAAAAAAACAGTTTCTTTACATTTTGAAATAAAGTTGAATATTGAAGTAAAATAATGATGTTTCATGTCCGCCAGTTTGACTATAACCGGAAGTAATGCTTTTAAAGACATATGTCTTATGTATTGTATCCATTAGCAGCATCAAAGAAAGGTTCCTGAACAATTTAATGATAGTAGCAATACCCTCCTTTAAAAATAAGCTTATTTTAGTACAATGTCCGCCATGTCGGATTTTACCGAAAGTAGGGTTTTAAAAGACATCTAATCTATATAAAATATCCAAAAGTAGTACATAACAAAGGTTTGTTCCAAATATTATTATATCAGCATGATAAAAACCGCTTTTCACACACTTACACTAGCCTCTGATATTTGGATGATTTAAGTATGATGTCGGCCATTTAAGATTTTTACCGGATGTGAGACATTTTTTTCAAATGCCTCCTTATCTTGAATAAAAGAGTAACAGCTGAGCTGAGTCTATGCCAAATTTTATTCCTGTAGCATGATTTGCACAATTTTTCACAAAGCGGCCGTATTAATTTCTGGTACATCAGATCATCGAATCAGCTATTCCATAACATACCAAGTACTTTTGTGTTTTGTCCGCATATAGTAGTACTTTTTCCGTTTTAGCTAGCTTACGTATATCCACACGGTTTGACGTCCAGGATCGTAGATAGAATCTAGTTTCCTCCATCATTGATCTCCCTTCCTTATAGTCAGCCCACCCTCGTTCTGTAAACTTAACAGAATGTTGTCCACATACAAATCAGTCATTCAAACTTTGCGAATTATGCGATGTCGACAAATGCAGTCGTAAATAATTTTGATAGGCATAGTGCTTGATTCCTTCTGTACAGGATGATAAGGAATGTAGTGATACTTTTCTTAAGTTCATCTGTTTCATCTACCTTCTCTATGAATCCTCTTCGTTCCTGTTCTTGTATAATGTTCCCGTACTTCTTTAACATATCTGAGTTTTGAGTAAGTCTTTGAAGGACGTTTTCTGTCCTTCTGTTCGTGACTGCTTAATTTATAGGCAATTCATCACGTTTTCAAGGTAACATAGCGGAATATTTGTTTTCTCAGAACTCAATTGATCTGTCCTGATAGACTTAAATATATGCATTGTCGTCTTCGTCTACCTCCCTACTATTTATTCCTATTGAATCTAAATTCAAAAATCTCTCCAGATTGAATTCTTTAACTTTGTGTGATACTAGAACATTACACATACTAGTCTTCGACGTGTTTGTTTTCTTACCGTATGTAAGTACCGAAAGCATTTATCCGATATTGGATTTCACGGCGGTCGGATCGTTTACACGGACTATATAATCTTTAACAATGTCGCCGTAGTGATATGCGCCTACCAGCAACGATATCTCGAATGAATCGTGCTTTGTCACCGTGTTCGCTATCTTTAAACCACGCAAATAACCGTTCTGTGTATCAATATTACGTATGTGATTCTGTATAGGCATGCCGATCATCTGTACTATCAGTACTTTGATTGACAATACGTGTCCTACATCGGTTTTCAGATAGATTGTTGACTTTTCTATGTGTCTCACGTTTTTCTCTGCACCTCCAAATGCCGATTAATATATTATTTATGTTCCCGCTATCTGTAAATTTAGTTAAGTTTTGCGTTTCAAAAGATGTTTTCCCTCCTTCGTCAAAAAGAATATCCGTATCGATAAAGAACTGATTTGAGCCTATTTGTGCCACGGCAGTTTTCAAAAGTACATTCGATTGCAATTCTGTCCGTTGAGAATACAAAATAGTAGTATTATGTTCCGTATCATCAATGTCATTCACGAGTTGAACGTTGGGCGAATTCGAAGATAGTGGGTTTAACGTGCATTACATTAGTTTGTGTGGTGTTTCTCATTACAATGTGCGTTTAGATTTACATTCGTTTAGTCTGTGTATACCAAGGTAGTTAAAGATAACAAATTTGTTCATACGGCATTATGAGTCGGCTGTTTTACTGCAATGAGTTGGTGGATGTAATTCGTGACATTAAACGCTAGGTCTAGTCTCAATATTCTTGTAAGATTTAGATTTCACCAATTTCGGATGTCGACTCTTTTGTCCTGTGTCCGGTATAACGATATCATCTAATATGCTTTCAGGGAGGTCCGTTATACCAACGTGTTTGTTCTATGTCCTCGCGCGAGATATTTTCTGACTTCAACGGGTAATTTGTAGACAATAATGGGAAGAAGTAGTGTGCCGTATGTTTCATGTGTCTTACCCAAAGTTTCTAGACCTTGACGCTACCTCCAATTTGATCGTAAAAAACTTCGTAAGCTTGTTTACTGATTTATAGGAATTTGAAGGAATTTCTAAATCTAGTGCTTCATGTTCTACTTCATGAGCTTTCAAGCAGTTACACTTTTGTATATTTGTAAGTAACTAGTTAAGATGTACGGACGACTCACATGAGTCCCAGAAGGTTTGCCATTTTGAAATCGTGCCTTCGAAAGTTGGAAGCGTAAGTTTTGGTACGTTACTCTGATTAAAAGTTGCAGGACATGTACTTTATTGCGTGTTGATTATGAGAATGGCTTGGGCAAACTGGTTTTCAAACGACAGTGCGTTGTGTAGGTTTGCTATGTTTTGCGTTGAAACAAACGGTATAGTTTTTGGATTTAAAGTGTGCGTTCTAGTACTTTAGTATTTGATTCAATGTGACGGGACTGCAGGATTTTGGACATTTGTATGAACTTACGTACGTGTCAAATCAAGGTTATCATATTAACCGAAAATTCATCTGAATGAAATAATCTAATTTACCACATCTTCCGGTTCCGTTAACTTTAGAATTTGTTCATTCAAGTCCTAAAACAATGTTTGTGTTTGCACAAGTTTTCCTAGTGTTGTAATGACTTCTACTTGATCGAATTTTGTATTCTCCCTTGTTTCATCTAATCTTCGGTATACCTTGAACTACACGTATTTTGCGACTGACTATCTGAACAACGGAACCGAAATTACGTTAGTGATTGCGAAAAGCAGACTAGCGGAAGTGAAAACCCTTACATAACCGCAACTAGAACTTATGGCCGCAGTTATTGGAACTAGACTAGCTTTTCATGTAAAATCGACCTTCTAATGTAAAAACGTGGCTTTCTGGTCGGATAGCTGTATAGTATTGCACTGGTTAAATCATCGAAACTGTTTAAACGATTTATTGTGAATCGAGCGCGAGGAATAACAAAATCTACAAAATCAACATTAATGGAGATATTGCCCAAAAGAATGCAACCCAACCAATCTCTTAACACGAGGAATTGACGTCGATCAATACATCGATAGTGTCCTTTAAAAAAAGACAGAATTAGTTAACGGTATTGACAATTACAGAAAAAAAACGAAGACGAGGAATTTCTAAACAATGAAGTTCATACTGATCACTATGATATCAGTAACGTTATAGACAATTGGAAATATTGAAATTTTCAGGAAAGTGATTTGAGTAACTGCTTACGTTCAGCGGTTCATATTTAACTACCAATATACCGATATACCAAACATCTGAGATAAAAACACAAGGCAATATCCTAGCACTAGACAATTGTGACTCTTCATAGATGACGGTAGCTTTTTGAGATGCAATGGAAGGATTCACAGCGGAATCATTTTAGAGAATACCAAATTTCCGTATTTATTACCTGCGAATCATTTACTTACCAAACTGATAGTGACAGACGCACACGAGCGTTCACTTAATTCGGACTCAATGCTACGCTTACTTACGTATTACAATCGTATTGGGTACCGATACTTAGACACTATGTTAAGGAGTAATTGATCAAGTTTTCGCTGTTGTTAATCATTGTAATGTTACGTAAGTGTCACGTGTTGACATTATAGTCAAAATAGATATACATACATTCTATTCGCTTTTGCTATTGTTAGCTATATAGTTGTCCGATGTAACCTCTTAACGATATTGGTGTCAAGTGAACCTCTTAACGATATTGGTGTCAAGTGACCAGGATGAATTTACAGCTGAAATCGATACTAGCAGGACATAGTAGTGCCGTCTCCGGAATATTCCAGAAATTCGACGAAAAATGGGGAGAGCGGCACAAAACTTGTTGATTCCAATAACCTTCGAAACAGAAATCGTTAACTCTGATGATTATTTATTTAATTTAGAAAAAAAATACAGCCAATAGCAAAATTTATCTAAGTACAAACATCAACGCTAAACACACATGCCACAAGTTCGCAACATCACGCAAACGTACATGAATGCATAATTTTACATACCTTCATACAAGAGCTTGCGTTATTTTTTACGACAAAATTGAAACATATGTACGTGGTTTAGAATCCCTTGGTCAGACAGAGAATACATATGACCCATTATTGGTCCCTATCATATTGAAAAAGTTACCGGGGACGTACGCATAAATCTTACAAGACACCATGAATCAAATAGTTGGCAATTAAATGAACTACTACATGTACTATCTCAAGAACTCAACATTATGGAGAGAGGCAATTCCTCTGATCATACGGAAACTTAAACCACTACAGCAGCATTTCACACCAATGCAAAGGTACGTACAAAATAAATCAACACAAATAAACGTAAAATCATGTGTACTTTTGTAACGAATCACAAGTTCCCGTTAATTGCACTAAGATAATTGATCAAACAGCAAATATTTCTGTTGTTAAACAGCATCGTTTATGTTTTAACTGTCTTTGACCCCCAATATAGCTGATTGCAAATCACACAAAAGTTGCAGGAAATGTAAAATAAAGCAGCATACTAGTTTATGCAAAGACGAGGTTAAAAAGATGAAAAACAGAGTAACACTAATGAATATATTACTAGTAACACAATTCAGTAAACACAACACAACGCGAAGAAAACGGGTACAGTTCTTCACTCACAGACACAGACTAAAAACTGTCGTAGCGCAAGTAAGTTCGGGCATTCAATGTACTTACACAAACACATTACTTGACAAGGGCGCACAGATGCCCTCATCACAGAAAAATAAGCTACAGAGCTTGATTTGACAATTACCAGACAGAAGACCATAAACTTGTCAGGATTTTGTGACACAGACAACGGCAAATTACCTATCAACGTTTTGATTGTACCAGAAATAGCTGTACCAATGAAGACTTATGTACGTAATATAACAAATTTAAAGTATTTGTTTGGCTTGAAATTAGACCATCCGGTCTCACATGACCCAATGGTTGAAGATTCTCTATTGAATTATATCTAATTCGATTATTACTGGTCAATTGTCGATGATAGAATAGTATGAGGAACAGGACCTACTACCGTCAAGTCGGAAATCCGTAACCTTCTGTCCGGCACAATCAATTGAATACCTGCAAATCCAGATCACACACTTACGTCAATGATGAACATATTAGTAGGTCACAAAGTTGAAGAGTAGAACTTTTATAATGGAGAAATTTATGGAAGTTGTAGCTGCTAGTATAAATAATAGTGACAACAAATCTGAAAACAGACAATTCCAAGATTTATATAAATCAAGTGGTAGTGGTTACCATATGGAAACATAAAGATATGTTGATAAGTTACCTTGTAAGGAGGAACACCACACCTTACTAGAAAACAGAAGTATTGAATAACGGAGAACAGAAAATGTCATTAAGCGTCTTAATCGTGAACTTACACTTTTACAGAAAAACGGAAAAATTATTAATGAACAAGAAAAACGTAGATTTATCGAGAGAGTTGATGAACGATCAGCCAAAACAATTGTTCATTCCATACCGCACCATCATTTCCGTAAAAAGTCGTCAACCACGCCAATCAGAATTGTATTTGACTGTAGCTGCAAACCTTCACCTATTAATCTAAGCTTAAATGATTGTTTGATGGATCTTTGGCCAAACTTTAATGATTTAACCGGAATTTTTCTCCGATTTAGAATGCACAAATACGCCGTCTCGACAGGTATAGAAAAAAGCCTTGCTTATTATGGGCTGGAGGAAGAGGATCGTGATGTTACCAGATTCTCTTATGCGTAGTGACCCGGATGACCCAAATAGTCAACTAACCGCAAACAGATTCAAGTCAGTATAATTTGGAGCAACTTTCTCTCCGTTTATCCTAAATGCTGTTATACGTAAACATTTGACTGCAATTCAACAGACTGGACAGCAATGTTAAAGAAATACTTTTATGTTGACAATATTATATCGAGCTTTAATTAACAAAGAGCTTTGTTAGACTTCTTCCATGCATCACGTTTATTATTTGTATGATGCGAGAGCATAAGAAATTGAACATTTATCAAAATCATCATGTAACCGAGAAGCTTAATCCTTATGAAACAATTTTGTTCGGTGGATGGTGGGAGAGATTGAGAGGAATAACGAAAAACTGCATTAAACGAGCACATATGGACAATAAAACATTCAACACGATAATGACTGAAGTAGAACGTTTACTCAGTGATCGCCCACTAACATACGTTTCATCGGATCAAACGCGGACGACGAACCCCTTACTCCGTCACATTTATTATATTGAAAACGGACCAAGACGCTACCGTCTAACGGCCTTAAAGACTGTAGTTTACAACCAGGAACCAAAGACACTACGCATGAACCAGTAACTGGCTAGACAATCGAAGTTTCTTTCATTAATTCTTAAAAACTACATAAAAAGATGGAAGCAGGAATACATAAATTCGCTTAGGAAATATTACCGATACACAGATCGAAACACATAGAACATTAACGTCGGAAATATGTAGTTCAGATTCAGGACTATGTATCTAGAGTAAATTGGACTTTGGCGATCATTGACAAATTATTTTACGGCAAAGATGGACTTACACGATCAGCCATAATTCGAACAAAAACTGGTTTGGTATCTAGACCAATCATCAAACTTGAATTCTTTGGAACTTGAAAATATAGCAGCTCAGAGTGAGGAAAAGACGAAAATAAAAACATAGACTAACATGTGTTAAATATAAATCGTGAAAAGTAAAATGATAACGTGTGATTAGCATATGGACATTAAAATTAATTTAAACCGTGGGCTGTTAAATATTTTACATATAAACTTAAAAATTTTACTAGTAATTTATTTTATTAGAACTTTAATAATTAATGTTGTGATCACTTTCATTTATTTTAAAGTAATTCATGTGCGGCCCAAGTATGTTAAGAGCAAAATCACAAACGCAACGTTCTCGCTGCCCATATTCATTGTAACATGTGTGACATGTTGACATTAGAGCTTGAATAGAAAGAATTATTCACACGAGTCATTATATCAGAGGGAGAGGTATCCATTGCCTCAAAAATGACAAAAAACTTTAATGCCCTAGACTCGTACGTCTTAGCCAGGAAAGGATAAGGTTGGTACCTTTATATATCACAAAGTCGAAATGAACTATTGCCAGCTGGCCAAACCAAGACATTTTCCACATGGGTCATGACACAAGAGGTATATGTAGTAGTTGTATAATGGCCCATAGTACGTATGTCCTAGACCCGTACGAGTTTGTCAGGAGGGGATAACAAGGGTTGTGGTACTCCGATTCATCACGAAGTCGAAAAAAACTATTGCCGGATGGCCAAATTAAGAAATTCTCCACGTGGGTCATTATATCAGAGGAAGAAATAGGAATTGCCTCTAAAATGACCCATACTACTATACCCTAGACCGTACGACCTAGTCAGCAAAGAGAAAGATGGGCACCTTTATATATCTCAAAGTCGAATTGAACTATTGACGACTTGTCAAACTAAAAGATTCTCCTCGTGGACCATGATACAGAGGTTAAGGTACTAATTACCTTTAAAATGACCAGCAAGTAAAAGTATGTTTGAATATTTTGATATACAAGAGTACTTCCCTTACCCTTTTCCTACCAATACGTACGGATCTATGATATACGATACATGGGCCTTTTTAGAGAAAACACCTACGCTAATCTTTTTGTTAGCCCACAAGGAGAAACTCTTAGTTTGGTCTTTGTGATATACAAGAGTACTTCCCTTTGCTGTTCAACAGGTACGGGTCTAGGACATAAGAATCATGGGTAATTTTCGAGGCAACATTATTCCATACATCTGATATGTTTGACAACGCAATCAGGGTTAGCGCTATGGCCCATCTTAAAGGCAATGGCTACCTCTACCTCTGCTAATATGGTCCACGTTTAGATTATCTTAGTCGGTCAGCTGGCAATATTTCATTTTGACTTCGTTGTACACCGGGATACTATATCCCCCTTTAAACCGTCTGCTGACAAATTTGCACAGGTCTAGGGCATGATTGTTATGGGCCATTTTAGAGGAAATTTCTACCTCTACCACTGGTATAATGGCCCACGTGGAGAATCTCATAGTTTGGCCAGCCGGCAATAATTCAGATCGAATTCGTTGTATACCGTGACACCATATTCCCCCTATTAACCCTTTACTGACAAAATCGTACGGGTCTAGGGTATAAATGCTATGAGCCATTTTAAAGGCAATAAGTACCTTTTCCTCTGGTATCATTGCCCACGTGGAGAATCTTTTCGTTTGGCCAGCCGGCAATAGTTCATTTTCGAATTTGTGATATACCAGGGTACCCCCCCCCCTTATCCTTTCCTGACTAACTCGTACGGGTCTAGGGCATTAGTGCTATGGGCCATTTTAGAGGCAAAACCAACCTCTACCTCTGGTATAATGGTCGATGTGGAGAATCTCTTAGTTTGGCCTGCCGGCAATAGTTCAGTTCGAATTCGTTGTATCCGGGATACCATATGCCCCCTTTGAACCCTCTACTGACAAACTCGTACGGGTCTAGGGTATAGTGCTGTGGGCCATTTTAAATGCAATAAGTACCTCTTCCTCTGGTATCTAGCCCACGTGGAGAATCTCTTCGTTTGGCCAGCCGGCAATAGTTCATTTTCGAATTTGTGATATACCAGGGTACCCCCCTTATCCTTTTCTGACTAACTCGTACGGGTCTAGGGCATAAGTGCTATGGGCCATTTTAGAGGCAATACCAACATCTACCTCTGGACTAATGGTCGATGTGGAGAATCTCTTAGTTTGGCCAGCCGGCAATAGTTCAGTTCGAATTCGTTGTATCCGGGATACCATATCCCCCCTTTGAACCCTCTACTGACAAACTCGTACGGGTCTAGGGTATAAGTGCTATGGGCCATTTTAAAGGCAATAAGTACCTCTTCCTCTGGTATCATTGCCCACGTGGAGAATCTCTTCGTTTGGCCAGCCGGCAATAGTTCATTTTCGAATTTGTGATATACCAGGGTACCCCCCCTTATCCTTTTCTGACTAACTCGTACGGGTCTAGGGCATAAGTGCTATGGGCCATTTTAGAGGCAATACCAACCTCTACCTCTGGTATAATGGTCGATGTGGAGAATCTCTAAGTTTGGCCAGCCGGCAATAGTTCAGTTCGAATTCGTTGTATCCGGGATACCATATCCCCCCTTTGAACCCTCTACTGACAAACTCGTACGGGTCTAGGGTATAAGTGCTATGGGCCATTTTAAAGGCAATAAGTACATCTTCCTCTGGTATCATTGCCCACGTGGAGAATCTCTTCGTTTGGCCAGCCGGCAATAGTTCATTTTCGAATTTGTGATATACCAGGGTACCCCCCTTATCCTTTTCTGACTAACTCGTACGGGTCTAGGGCATAAGTGCTATGGGCCATTTTAGAGGCAATACCAACATCTACCTCTGGACTAATGGTCGATGTGGAGAATCTCTTAGTTTGGCCAGCCGGCAATAGTTCAGTTCGAATTCGTTGTATCCGGGATACCATATGCCCCCTTTGAACCCTCTACTGACAAACTCGTACGGGTCTAGGGTATAGTGCTGTGGGCCATTTTAAATGCAATAAGTACCTCTTCCTCTGGTATCTAGCCCACGTGGAGAATCTCTTCGTTTGGCCAGCCGGCAATAGTTCATTTTCGAATTTGTGATATACCAGGGTACCCCCCCTTATCCTTTTCTGACTAACTCGTACGGGTCTAGGGCATAAGTGCTATGGGCCATTTTAGAGACAATACCAACCTACCTCTGGTATAATGGTCGATGTGGAGAATCTCTTAGTTTGGCCAGCCGGCAATAGTTCAGTTCGAATTCGTTGTATCCGGGATACCATATCCCCCCTTTGAACCCTCTACTGACAAACTCGTACGGGTCTAGGGTATAAGTGCTATGGGCCATTTTAAAGGCAATAAGTACCTCTTCCTCTGGTATCATTGCCCACGTGGAGAATCTCTTCGTTTGGCCAGCCGGCAATAGTTCATTTTCGAATTTGTGATATACCAGGGTACCCCCCCTTATCCTTTTCTGACTAACTCGTACGGGTCTAGGGCATAAGTGCTATGGGCCATTTTAGAGGCAATACCAACCTCTACCTCTGGTATAATGGTCGATGTGGAGAATCTCTAAGTTTGGCCAGCCGGCAATAGTTCAGTTCGAATTCGTTGTATCCGGGATACCATATCCCCCCTTTGAACCCTCTACTGACAAACTCGTACGGGTCTAGGGTATAAGTGCTATGGGCCATTTTAAAGGCAATAAGTACATCTTCCTCTGGTATCATTGCCCACGTGGAGAATCTCTTCGTTTGGCCAGCCGGCAATAGTTCATTTTCGAATTTGTGATATACCAGGGTACCCCCCTTATCCTTTTCTGACTAACTCGTACGGGTCTAGGGCATAAGTGCTATGGGCCATTTTAGAGGCAATACCAACCTCTACCTCTGGTATAATGGTCGATGTGGAGAATCTCTTAGTTTGGCCAGCCGGCAATAGTTCAGTTCGAATTCGTTGTATCAGGGATACCATATCCCCCCTTTGAACCCTCTACTGACAAACTCGTACGGGTCTAGGGTATAAGTGCTATGGGCCATTTTAAAGGCAATAAGTACCTCTTCCTCTGGTATCATTGCCTACGTGGAGAATCTCTTCGTTTGGCCAGCCGGCAATAGTTCATTTTCGAATTTGTGATATACCAGGGTACCCCACTTATCCTTTTCTGACTAACTCGTACGGGTCTAGGGCATAAGTGCTATGGGCCATTTTAGAGGCAATACCAACCTCTACCTCTGGTATAATGGTCGATGTGGATAATCTCTTAGTTTGGCCAGCCGGCAATAGTTCAGTTCGAATTCGTTGTATCCGGGATACCATATCCCCCCTTTGAACCCTCTACTGACAAACTCGTACGGGTCTAGGGTATAAGTGCTATGGGCCATTTTAAAGGCAATAAGTACCTCTTCCTCTGGTATCATTGCCCACGTGGAGAATCTCTTCGTTTGGCCAGCCGGCAATAGTTCATTTTCGAATTTGTGATATACCAGGGTACCCCCCCTTATCCTTTTCTGACTAACTCGTACGGGTCTAGGGCATAAGTGCTATGGGCCATTTTAGAGGCAATACCAACTCTACCTCTGGTATAATGGTCGATGTGGAGAATCTCTTAGTTTGGCCAGCCGGCAATAGTTCAGTTCGAATTCGTTGTATCCGGGACACCATATCCACCCTTTGAACCCTCTACTGACAAACACGTACGGGTCTAGGGTATAAGTGCTATGGGCCATTTTAAAGGCAATAAGTACCTCTTCCTCTGGTATCATTGCCCACGTGGAGAATCTCTTCGTTTGGCCAGCCGGCAATAGTTCATTTTCGAATTTGTGATATACCAGGGTACACCCCATTATCCTTTTCTGACTAACTCGTACGGGTCTAGGGCATAAGTGCTATGGACCATTTTAGAGACAATACCAACCTCTACCTCTGGTATAATGGTCGATGTGGAGAATCTTTTAGTTTAGCCAGCCGGCAATAGTTCAGTTCGAATTCGTTGTATCCGGGATACCATGTCCCCCCTTTGAACCCTCTACTGACAAACTCGTACGGGTCTAGGGTATAAGTGCTATGGGCCATTTTAAAGGCAATAAGTACCTCTTCCTCTGGTATCATTGCCTACGTGGAGAATCTCTTCGTTTGGCCAGCCGGCAATAGTTCATTTTCGAATTTGTGATATACCAGGGTACCCCCCTTATCCTTTTCTGACTAACTCGTACGGGTCTAGGGCATAAGTGCTATGGGCCATTTTAGAGGCAATACCAACCTCTACCTCTGGTATAATGGTCGATGTGGATAATCTCTTAGTTTGGCCAGCCGGCAATAGTTCAGTTCGAATTCGTTGTATCCGGGATACCATATCCCCCCTTTGAACCCTCTACTGACAAAGTCGTACGGGTCTAGGGTATAAGTGCTATGGGCCATTTTAAAGGCAATAAGTACCTCTTCCTCTGGTATCATTGCCCACGTGGAGAATCTCTTCGTTTGGCCAGCCGGCAATAGTTCATTTTCGAATTTGTGATATACCAGGGTACCCCCCCCTTATCCTTTTCTGACTAACTCGTACGGGTCTAGGGCATAAGTGCTATGGGCCATTTTAGAGGCAATACCAACTCTACCTCTGGTATAATGGTCGATGTGGAGAATCTCTTAGTTTGGCCAGCCGGCAATAGTTCAGTTCGAATTCGTTGTATCCGGGACACCATATCCACCCTTTGAACCCTCTACTGACAAACACGTACGGGTCTAGGGTATAAGTGCTATGGGCCATTTTAAAGGCAATAAGTACCTCTTCCTCTGGTATCATTGCCCACGTGGAGAATCTCTTCGTTTGGCCAGCCGGCAATAGTTCATTTTCGAATTTGTGATATACCAGGGTACACCCCCTTATCCTTTTCTGACTAACTCGTACGGGTCTAGGGCATAAGTGCTATGGACCATTTTAGAGACAATACCAACCTCTACCTCTGGTATAATGGTCGATGTGGAGAATCTTTTAGTTTAGCCAGCCGGCAATAGTTCAGTTCGAATTCGTTGTATCCGGGATACTATATCCCCCCTTTGAACCCTCTACTGACAAACTCGTACGGGTCTAGGGTATAAGTGCTATGGGCCATTTTAAAGGCAATAAGTACCTCTTCCTCTGGTATTATTGCCCACGTGGTTAATCTCTTCGTTTGGCCAGCCGGCAATAGTTCATTTTCGAATTTGTGATATACCAGGGTACCCCCTCTTATCCTTTTCTGACTAACTCGTACGGGTCTAGGGCATAAGTGCTATGGGCCATTTTAGAGGCAATACCAACCTCTACCTCTGGTATAATGGTCGATGTGGAGAATCTCTTAGTTTGGCCAGCCGGCAATAGTTCAGTTCGAATTCGTTGTATCCGGGATACCATATCCCCCCTTTGAACCCTCTACTGACAAACTCGTACGGGTCTAGGGTATAAGTGCTATGGGCCATTTTAAAGGCAATAAGTACCTCTTCCTCTGGTATCATTGCCCACGTGGAGAATCTCTTCGTTTGGCCAGCCGGCAATAGTTCATTTTCGAATTTGTGATATACCAGGGTACCCCCCCTTATCCTTTTCTGACTAACTCGTACGGGTCTAGGGCATAAGTGCTATGGGCCATTTTAGAGGCAATACCAACTGTACCTCTGGTATAATGGTCGATGTGGAGAATCTCTTAGTTTGGCCAGCCGGCAATAGTTCAGTTCGAATTCGTTGTATCCGGGACACCATATCCACCCTTTGAACCCTCTACTGACAAACACGTACGGGTCTAGGGTATAAGTGCTATGGGCCATTTTAAAGGCAATAAGTACCTCTTCCTCTGGTATCATTGCCCACGTGGAGAATCTCTTCGTTTGGCCAGCCGGCAATAGTTCATTTTCGAATTTGTGATATACCAGGGTACCCCTCCTTATCCTTTTCTGACTAACTCGTACGGGTCTAGGGCATAAGTGCTATGGGCCATTTTAGAGGCAATACCAACCTCTACCTCTGGTATAATGGTCGATGTGGAGAATCTCTTAGTTTGGCCAGCCGGCAATAGTTCAGTTCGAATTCGTTGTATCCGGGATACCATATCCCCCCTTTGAACCCTCTATTGACAAACTCGTACGGGTCTAAGGTATAAGTGTTATGGGCCATTTTAAAGGCAATAAGTACCTCTTCCTCTGGTATCATTGCCCACGTGGAGAATCTCTTCGTTTGGCCAGCCGGCAATAGTTCATTTTCGAATTTGTGATATACCAGGGTACCCCCTCTTATCCTTTCTGACTAACTCGTACGGGTCTAGGGCATAAGTGCTATGGGCCATTTTAGAGGCAATACCAACCTCTACCTCTGGTATAATGGTCGATGTGGAGAATCTCTTAGTTTGGCCAGCCGGCAATAGTTTAGTTCGAATTCGTTGTATCCGGGATACCATATCCCCTCTTTGAACCCTCTACTGACAAACTCGTACGGGTCTAGGGTATAAGTGCTATGGGCCATTTTAAAGGCAATAAGTACCTCTTCCTCTGGTATCATTGCCCACGTGGAGAATCTCTTCTTCGTTTGGCCAGCCGGCAATAGTTCATTTTCGAATTTGTGATATACCAGGGTACCCCCCTTATCCTTTTCTGACTAACTCGTACGGGTCTAGGGCATAAGTGCTATGGGCCATTTTAGAGGCAATACCAACCTCTACCTCTGGTATAATGGTCGATGTGGAGAATCTCTTAGTTTGGCCAGCCGGCAATAGTTTAGTTCGAATTCGTTGTATCCGGGATACCATATCCCCTCTTTGAACCCTCTACTGACAAACTCGTACGGGTCTAGGGTATAAGTGCTATGGGCCATTTTAAAGGCAATAAGTACCTCTCCCTCTGGTATCATTGCCCACGTGGAGAATCTCTTCTTCGTTTGGCCAGCCGGCAATAGTTCATTTTCGAATTTGTGATATACCAGGGTACCCCCCTTATCCTTTTCTGACTAACTCGTACGGGTCTAGGGCATAAGTGCTATGGGCCATTTTAGAGGCAATACCAACCTCTACCTCTGGTATAATGGTCGATGTGGAGAATCTCTTAGTTTGGCCAGCCGGCAATAGTTCAGTTCGAATTCGTTGTATCAGGGATACCATATCCCCCCTTTGAACCCTCTACTGACAAACTCGTACGGGTCTAGGGTATAAGTGCTATGGGCCATTTTAAAGGCAATAAGTACCTCTTCCTCTGGTATCATTGCCTACGTGGAGAATCTCTTCGTTTGGCCAGCCGGCAATAGTTCATTTTCGAATTTGTGATATACCAGGGTACCCCCCTTATCCTTTTCTGACTAACTCGTACGGGTCTAGGGCATAAGTGCTATGGGCCATTTTAGAGGCAATACCAACCTCTACCTCTGGTATAATGGTCGATGTGGAGAATCTCTTAGTTTGGCCAGCCGGCAATAGTTCAGTTCGAATTCGTTGTATCCGGGATACCATATCCCCCCTTTGAACCCTCTACTGACAAAGTCGTACGGGTCTAGGGTATAAGTGCTATGGGCCATTTTAAAGGCAATAAGTACCTCTTCCTCTGGTATCATTGCCCACGTGGAGAATCTCTTCGTTTGGCCAGCCGGCAATAGTTCATTTTCGAATTTGTGATATACCAGGGTACCCCCCCCTTATCCTTTTCTGACTAACTCGTACGGGTCTAGGGCATAAGTGCTATGGGCCATTTTAGAGGCAATACCAACTCTACCTCTGGTATAATGGTCGATGTGGAGAATCTCTTAGTTTGGCCAGCCGGCAATAGTTCAGTTCGAATTCGTTGTATCCGGGACACCATATCCACCCTTTGAACCCTCTACTGACAAACACGTACGGGTCTAGGGTATAAGTGCTATGGGCCATTTTAAAGGCAATAAGTACCTCTTCCTCTGGTATCATTGCCCACGTGGAGAATCTCTTCGTTTGGCCAGCCGGCAATAGTTCATTTTCGAATTTGTGATATACCAGGGTACACCCCCTTATCCTTTTCTGACTAACTCGTACGGGTCTAGGGCATAAGTGCTATGGACCATTTTAGAGACAATACCAACCTCTACCTCTGGTATAATGGTCGATGTGGAGAATCTTTTAGTTTAGCCAGCCGGCAATAGTTCAGTTCGAATTCGTTGTATCCGGGATACTATATCCCCCCTTTGAACCCTCTACTGACAAACTCGTACGGGTCTAGGGTATAAGTGCTATGGGCCATTTTAAAGGCAATAAGTACCTCTTCCTCTGGTATTATTGCCCACGTGGTTAATCTCTTCGTTTGGCCAGCCGGCAATAGTTCATTTTCGAATTTGTGATATACCAGGGTACCCCCTCTTATCCTTTTCTGACTAACTCGTACGGGTCTAGGGCATAAGTGCTATGGGCCATTTTAGAGGCAATACCAACCTCTACCTCTGGTATAATGGTCGATGTGGAGAATCTTTTAGTTTAGCCAGCCGGCAATAGTTCAGTTCGAATTCGTTGTATCCGGGATACTATATCCCCCCTTTGAACCCTCTACTGACAAACTCGTACGGGTCTAGGGTATAAGTGCTATGGGCCATTTTAAAGGCAATAAGTACCTCTTCCTCTGGTATCATTGCCCACGTGGAGAATCTCTTCGTTTGGCCAGCCGGCAATAGTTCATTTTCGAATTTGTGATATACCAGGGTACCCCCCCTTATCCTTTTCTGACTAACTCGTACGGGTCTAGGGCATAAGTGCTATGGGCCATTTTAGAGGCAATACCAACTGTACCTCTGGTATAATGGTCGATGTGGAGAATCTCTTAGTTTGGCCAGCCGGCAATAGTTCAGTTCGAATTCGTTGTATCCGGGACACCATATCCACCCTTTGAACCCTCTACTGACAAACACGTACGGGTCTAGGGTATAAGTGCTATGGGCCATTTTAAAGGCAATAAGTACCTCTTCCTCTGGTATCATTGCCCACGTGGAGAATCTCTTCGTTTGGCCAGCCGGCAATAGTTCATTTTCGAATTTGTGATATACCAGGGTACCCCTCCTTATCCTTTTCTGACTAACTCGTACGGGTCTAGGGCATAAGTGCTATGGGCCATTTTAGAGGCAATACCAACCTCTACCTCTGGTATAATGGTCGATGTGGAGAATCTCTTAGTTTGGCCAGCCGGCAATAGTTCAGTTCGAATTCGTTGTATCCGGGATACCATATCCCCCCTTTGAACCCTCTATTGACAAACTCGTACGGGTCTAAGGTATAAGTGTTATGGGCCATTTTAAAGGCAATAAGTACCTCTTCCTCTGGTATCATTGCCCACGTGGAGAATCTCTTCGTTTGGCCAGCCGGCAATAGTTCATTTTCGAATTTGTGATATACCAGGGTACCCCCTCTTATCCTTTCTGACTAACTCGTACGGGTCTAGGGCATAAGTGCTATGGGCCATTTTAGAGGCAATACCAACCTCTACCTCTGGTATAATGGTCGATGTGGAGAATCTCTTAGTTTGGCCAGCCGGCAATAGTTTAGTTCGAATTCGTTGTATCCGGGATACCATATCCCCTCTTTGAACCCTCTACTGACAAACTCGTACGGGTCTAGGGTATAAGTGCTATGGGCCATTTTAAAGGCAATAAGTACCTCTTCCTCTGGTATCATTGCCCACGTGGAGAATCTCTTCTTCGTTTGGCCAGCCGGCAATAGTTCATTTTCGAATTTGTGATATACCAGGGTACCCCCCTTATCCTTTTCTGACTAACTCGTACGGGTCTAGGGCATAAGTGCTATGGGCCATTTTAGAGGCAATACCAACCTCTACCTCTGGTATAATGGTCGATGTGGAGAATCTCTTAGTTTGGCCAGCCGGCAATAGTTTAGTTCGAATTCGTTGTATCCGGGATACCATATCCCCTCTTTGAACCCTCTACTGACAAACTCGTACGGGTCTAGGGTATAAGTGCTATGGGCCATTTTAAAGGCAATAAGTACCTCTCCCTCTGGTATCATTGCCCACGTGGAGAATCTCTTCTTCGTTTGGCCAGCCGGCAATAGTTCATTTTCGAATTTGTGATATACCAGGGTACCCCCCTTATCCTTTTCTGACTAACTCGTACGGGTCTAGGGCATAAGTGCTATGGGCCATTTTAGAGGCAATACCAACCTCTACCTCTGGTATAATGGTCGATGTGGAGAATCTCTTAGTTTGGCCAGCCGGCAATAGTTCAGTTCGAATTCGTTGTATTAGGGATACCATATCCCCCCTTTGAACCCTCTACTGACAAACTCGTACGGGTCTAGGGTATAAGTGCTATGGGCCATTTTAAAGGCAATAAGTACCTGTTCCTCTGGTATCATTGCCTACGTGGAGAATCTCTTCGTTTGGCCAGCCGGCAATAGTTCATTTTCGAATTTGTGATATACCAGGGTACCCCCCTTATCCTTTTCTGACTAACTCGTACGGGTCTAGGGCATAAGTGCTATGGGCCATTTTAGAGGCAATACCAACCTCTACCTCTGGTATAATGGTCGATGTGGAGAATCTATGAGTTTGGCCAGCCGGCAATAGTTCAGTTCGAATTCGTTGTATCCGGGATACCATATCCCCCCTTTGAACCCTCTACTGACAAAGTCGTACGGGTCTAGGGTATAAGTGCTATGGGCCATTTTAAAGGCAATAAGTACCTCTTCCTCTGGTATCATTGCCCACGTGGAGAATCTCTTCGTTTGGCCAGCCGGCAATAGTTCATTTTCGAATTTGTGATATACCAGGGTACCCCCCCTTATCCTTTTCTGACTAACTCGTACGGGTCTAGGGCATAAGTGCTATGGGCCATTTTAGAGGCAATACCAACTCTACCTCTGGTATAATGGTCGATGTGGAGAATCTCTTAGTTTGGCCAGCCGGCAATAGTTCAGTTCGAATTCGTTGTATCCGGGACACCATATCCACCCTTTGAACCCTCTACTGACAAACACGTACGGGTCTAGGGTATAAGTGCTATGGGCCATTTTAAAGGCAATAAGTACCTCTTCCTCTGGTATCATTGCCCACGTGGAGAATCTCTTCGTTTGGCCAGCCGGCAATAGTTCATTTTCGAATTTGTGATATACCAGGGTACACCCCCTTATCCTTTTCTGACTAACTCGTACGGGTCTAGGGCATAAGTGCTATGGACCATTTTAGAGACAATACCAACCTCTACCTCTGGTATAATGGTCGATGTGGAGAATCTCTTAGTTTAGCCAGCCGGCAATAGTTCAGTTCGAATTCGTTGTATCCGGGATACTGTATCCCCCCTTTGAACCCTCTACTGACAAACTCGTACGGGTCTAGGGTATAAGTGCTATGGGCCATTTTAAAGGCAATAAGTACCTCTTCCTCTGGTATTATTGCCCACGTGGTTAATCTCTTCGTTTGGCCAGCCGGCAATAGTTCATTTTCGAATTTGTGATATACCAGGGTACCCCCTCTTATCCTTTTCTGACTAACTCGTACGGGTCTAGGGCATAAGTGCTATGGGCCATTTTAGAGGCAATACCAACCTCTACCTCTGGTATAATGGTCGATGTGGAGAATCTCTTAGTTTGGCCAGCCGGCAATAGTTCAGTTCGAATTCGTTGTATCCGGGATACCATATCCCCCCTTTGAACCCTCTACTGACAAACTCGTACGGGTCTAGGGTATAAGTGCTATGGGCCATTTTAAAGGCAATAAGTACCTCTTCCTCTGGTATCATTGCCCACGTGGAGAATCTCTTCGTTTGGCCAGCCGGCAATAGTTCATTTTCGAATTTGTGATATACCAGGGTACCCCTCCTTATCCTTTTCTGACTAACTCGTACGGGTCTAGGGCATAAGTGCTATGGGCCATTTTAGAGGCAATACCAACCTCTACCTCTGGTATAATGGTCGATGTGGAGAATCTCTTAGTTTGGCCAGCCGGCAATAGTTCAGTTCGAATTCGTTGTATCCGGGATACCATATCCCCCCTTTGAACCCTCTATTGACAAACTCGTACGGGTCTAAGGTATAAGTGTTATGGGCCATTTTAAAGGCAATAAGTACCTCTTCCTCTGGTATCATTGCTCACGTGGAGAATCTCTTCGTTTGGCCAGCCGGCAATAGTTCATTTTCGAATTTGTGATATACCAGGGTACCCCCTCTTATCCTTTCTGACTAACTCGTACGGGTCTAGGGCATAAGTGCTATGGGCCATTTTAGAGGCAATACCAACCTCTACCTCTGGTATAATGGTCGATGTGGAGAATCTCTTAGTTTGGCCAGCCGGCAATAGTTTAGTTCGAATTCGTTGTATCCGGGATACCATATCCCCTCTTTGAACCCTCTACTGACAAACTCGTACGGGTCTAGGGTATAAGTGCTATGGGCTATTTTAAAGGCAATAAGTACCTCTTCCTCTGGTATCATTGCCCACGTGGAGAATCTCTTCTTCGTTTGGCCAGCCGGCAATAGTTCATTTTCGAATTTGTGATATACCAGGGTACCCCCCTTATCCTTTTCTGACTAACTCGTACGGGTCTAGGGCATAAGTGCTATGGGCCATTTTAGAGGCAATACCAACCTCTACCTCTGGTATAATGGTCGATGTGGAGAATCTCTTAGTTTGGCCAGCCGGCAATAGTTCAGTTCGAATTCGTTGTATCAGGAATACCATATCCCCCCTTTGAACCCTCTACTGACAAACTCGTACGGGTCTAGGGTATAAGTGCTATAGGCCATTTTAAAGGCAATAAGTACCTCTTCCTCTGGTATTATTGCCCACGTGGAGAATCTCTTCGTTTGGCCAGCCGGCAATAGTTCATTTTCGAATTTGTGATATACCAGGGTACCCCCCTTATCCTTTTCTGACTAACTCGTACGAGTCTAGGGCATAAGTGCTATGGGCCATTTTAGAGGCAATACCAACCTCTACCTCTGGTATAATGGTCGATGTGGAGAATCTCTTAGTTTGGCCAGCCGGCAATAGTTTAGTTCGAATTCGTTGTATCCGGGATACCATATCCCCTCTTTGAACCCTCTACTGACAAACTCGTACGGGTCTAGGGTATAAGTGCTATGGGCCATTTTAAAGGCAATAAGAACCTCTTCCTCTGGTATCATTGCCCACGTGGAGAATCTCTTCTTCGTTTGGCCAGCCGGCAATAGTTCATTTTCGAATTTGTGATATACCAGGGTACCCCCCTTATCCTTTTCTGACTAACTCGTACGGGTCTAGGGCATAAGTGCTATGGGCCATTTTAGAGGCAATTAAATGGACTGGTAATGTTGAGATTAAAGACGCTGATTGATTTCCGTAATTTTGAAGAATTATGTCATTGAAATAGTAATTGACAGTTTCTATTTTTCTGTTTATTATATTCCTTCAATAAACTATGTTTCTTGTTTTTCTGATCTTTTTAATTGTGTGATACTATCGTATGTATTGTATATTTTAGTTTTAGAATTGGACTATATTTGTAGACAACGAACAGATTATGGAATGCCCATATGACAATTAATTCCATTTAATTAATTCCATTTAATTACCCTATATTTAATCATCTTGTTTTAATTACTATAGTTTACATTGATTCAATAATAACAACATTTTAATGTTCATAATTGTTTTGTGTTGTGTGAGGCAATGCAATTAAACTTTTCATTTACTTTCATTTTAAATGACGCTAACCTTGCAGAAGACACCTATTGGCTTACTATTTCCTAATTACTTTATATTGCTATAAATAGCATAACCATAATGGATATTAACAGCAAAAGTTATTCTATTGTCACAATCTAATAACTACCCAAAACATTTCATCGAACGCGGTTTTGATCTCATGAATATTATTGACGGCTAGCCTCATGAATATTAACGCCGGCTAGATCCACACTAGTAAAACATTTACTAAATTTTATCATCGGTACAAGGACATCATTCGTAAATATAAATCAACATGCAGACATCTTATACGTCCAAGTATTTCACATCCAATATTTCATGGTAATACTCTGTACAAAACACAACAATGTCGGCATTCACCTCGAAAGCTAACAAAACCTTTAAACAGACTTATTAACAAGGGATATACATGTAGTTACGCTACTGTTGTCAGATCATTAAAGCTGGCATATTTTGGCTTTAATAATGATTCACTTATAGGGTCTTTGCATCGGAATTAATCACATTTATTTTAAAACCAGTTGTTGGCATGCTACGGGTTATGTTCTTCTCATAAACGTTACGATGGTATGATACTAAACCCCTAACGGGAGGGATTGTGCTTTATATTCAGATGATGAAGACATATTCTTTCAATCAGTGTAATTGAGGTCTGGAGCTGGCATGTCAGTAACTGCTAGTGGTCCTTTATTAACTTATGTATCATTGTCATTTTGTTTAGTTTCCTTTGTTACCTATTCTGACATCGGACTCAGACTTCTTTAAACTGAGTTTTACTGTGTGTTTTGGTGTGTGTTTGTTTTTTTCTACATTGGCTAGAGGTATAGGGGGATAGTTGCGATCTCAAAAAACATGTTTTACCCCGCCGCATGATGCGCCTGTCCCAAGTCAGTAGCCTCTGGCCTTTCCTAGTCTTCAGTTGTATGATTTTAAATTTTAGTTCATTTATATTTTTCGGAGTTTAGTATGACATCCATTATCACTAAACAAGTAAACATTTTTGTTTAGGGGCTAGCTGGAGCACGCCTCCGGGTGTGAAATTTTCTCGCTGTATTGAAGACCCATTGGTGGCCTATGGCCTTTTTTTTGCTCTTTGGTCGGGTTGTTGTCTCTGAGACACATTCCCTATTTCTATTCTCAATTTTATATATGTTAATGGGGATTTCGTTCCTCAGTTCTTCCTGGTTTTCTTTGTGTTGACACGAACTTTGTTAGATATAAAATTGAGAATGGAAATAGGGAATGTGCCAAAGAGACAACATTCCGACCATAGAGCAGACAACAGCAGAAGGTCACCAACAGGTCTTCAATGCAACGAGAAATTTCGCACCCGGAGGCGTTCTTCAGCTGGCCCCTAAACAAATATATACTGGTTGTACATTTTAATCGTCAACCAATATACCCAATCCAATTTAGAACATATGTAAAATTAGCCCTACTCGCACGAACAAGTGCTTTTGATGTCATTATTTACTTAAACTGACACACAAATTTGCAGCTATATAATGTCATCATTTACTGCATAATCTACTTTAAATTTTATCTTCTTGTTTTTGGTGTTCCCTTACCAACGCTTTGACAGTACAGGTCGCGGTGAATTTAATTTTGTTCACAGTTTTATTTATTTTTTCGATATTGAATGAAATACTGGTATCAAGATAAAGTTGCGTCCCTTTCAACATTAGATACAGTTTATATCTGACGTATAGTTATTGACTGTATGGTAACGAATATTACACGAAGACTATGTATGAATAGATGATTATTTATATACCTGATACAAACAATATTAAAAACATATCTAATGTTCTTTTGATTTGTAGTTCCTGAGTAAATTGTCACAAGAATTTCATCATGGGGACTATGTGTACGAATAACATTGCACGTCATCATGTGTAAGAATGATTAAGTATTCGGTGAAAAGGAAAATGATGAGCAATGACTGTGAAAATGCATCACACTATCGAAACACACCTTTTTAGTTACACGTATCAGAAAGATCTGAAATTGGTTCACAAAAAAATGATACATAATTTTCATGGACCAGACGTGCAGGAAGGGGTTTACCAATATACACCTTCTGTTACAATCCTAATGGCTGCATATACCGGGGAAAGGGGGGAGGGGATGGCGAGTGATTAAAAATCAGAAGTCAAATAATAAATTCAATATAATGTAAAAAAAACCAAAAAAACACGACGAAAAAACAAACTCAAGACGGAAGATGTAAACAGGACATTGAAACGCAAAAGTCACAAACAAACTTAACCCGGCACATTAGATATGTGCCTGTTCAAAGTCAGGAGCCTGTAGTTCAGTTGTTGTCGTTGGTTCATGTCTGTCATACTTGTTTTTTCGTATATTATTTTGTTAAACAATAGGCCGTTATATTTCTTAATTGAATTGTTTCATATTTTTCATGTCGTGGTCTATTACAACCGACTATACGGTATGAGTTTTTCTCATTGCCGAAAGCCTGCCTTACAGTTGTCGATGATTGCTTGTATCCATTTTATTTAAAGTATGGTGGATAGGTGTCCAATTGACCATCTTACAACATCTTCTTATTTCTATATTACAATTACATGGTAAAAAAAACCGACCAAATGACAAACTACGGTCTACCAAACATGAAATAGATAATCAAGAACTAATTAATTACAGGAACTTACATGCTGTGATCTTACATGCTCAGGAATGATAATCAAATCCTGCTCAGCATGTGGCACCTGTTATGTTGCTCATATTAGTACAAATGTAATCCTGAGTCTTATTCGTAGGTTACATAAAAGGATGCTATTGTGGAACATTTCCGTCGTCATCTGTGAAACTTGACCCGAGTTAACTTAAAAGCAACAAATCTCTAACAAGAGAAATCACTATAAGAAATGCAAGCACTTGAATATCGTACTAACTGGACAATATATACTCCAAATGCAGGCGTTGCTAGAACGTAGCTACATAGAAATGACAAATTCATAACTCGGTAGCTGAAATGATGTCTTTTGTTTAAACGTGTTGTTATCAACCGACGTTCAACTTAAAGTCAATATATTATACCGACAGCTGTTTCTGTTGTATCGTTTCTTTAAAACTCGATGGGATATATGCGTTCAATATAGTAACACATCTTAGAGTTATTTGGTGAAAGGACATCATCTTTATTGTTGAATATGAAGTTGAACATCTTACTAAACATATTTGCGCCTGTCCCAAGTTTGGAACTCTGGCCTTTGTTAGTCTTGTGTGATTTTTAGTTTAATTTTATGTATATGTTTTGTAGTTAAGTATGACGTCTATTTTCACTAAACTACTACACAGTTGAGTTTAGGGGCCTGAGCGAAAGCCCGCTTCCGGGTGCGGGATTTTCTCGCTATGTTGAAGACCCATTAGGGGACTTCGTCTGTTTACTGCTGTTTAGTCGGGTTGTTGACTCTTGGACACATTCCTCAATTCAATTCTCAAATTGAAATGATGATGCTATCTCTTTTCATTCTGTTTTTTTTTTTATTTGAGAATATTTAATTCCAGAAGTTAAGAACAGTAAAAAAGTAAACAGATATACAATCTAGCGTACAGAAATTCAATCCTGATAAATTATTTTAATGTTTGTACATGTACTCCTTATTATGGTTATTTATAAGTTCTCATACATATGACAAAAAGAAAAAAAAGGAAAAAATGCAATACAAAACAAGTCAATGCAATCGGTTTACGAGAAATCCATGGTATCAATTCATAAATCATCACATCATCTAGTTTCCAGTGGAATAAATAATAAGTCTTCTTTCGTAAAGGCAAACTTTTCAATATAACTAATTTGTGTCACGGAATGCAGACATAAACCTCATCAACTGATTTATTAAAGTTGCAGCTGGAATCATTTAAAGATGTTGCAAACAGACATTACCATAGTCCGGTCTCGTCTATCTTCCGTAACTTTTTTCAGTCTTTTATCATTCAAATCGTTTATAGTCCATTAACCTATGGCTATGTCGCCAATCCAGGAAGTGATTGGAATTTATATTAAACATTTTTTTTAATTTCTTTTATACTAAACAAGAACGTTTCAAATCACAGGTTTTCAGTTTACAATCTGAAACTTGCCATGTCATCAAAAAATTCAAAATAAATTAGTAGAAGATACATGTATTGATGCAAAAGAAATTTGTTTCTTAACTTTGTGTACGTGATTGATTGTTGGTAGCGCTAAACAGGTTTAGCAGATTTTCAATGCCTTCGCACTGCTGACAGACTTCCCCGAGGGTATCAATAGCCTAGTACCCAACACAAAAGTATTGACATGAAATATCATTGATGTATTCATTTTTCTGTAAATTTATTGTATATAAGAAGTTTAAATATTCGCATTAATTCGAAGTACTAAATTAATGATCTTCTATCCAGGGTATACATAGCCTAGTCAGCAATTGGTACAATTTCATAATTTAAATAAAACTTCCAACTGTTTTTATATAAGCGTCATTAAAAAGACGCATGTAAGAGAAACGTGCGTCTAGCGCGTACACAATTAGAAGACTGGTACCTTTGACGTTTTTTTTACAGGGAAAGAACAAATAAAACATACATCAGATAATTTAGTTGTTGTTGATCTGATTTTAAGGCTTTCAATTAAGAAAGCAACTGAAAAATTCAGGCGTCGTATTAGCCTGTGAACTTGTTTTTTCTGCCAGTAATAACGAATTTAACTTGGTTGTTTCGACCAATAGTGATTGCGTAGGCATACTTCCTCCACATCCAAACAATACACTCTTAATAGTTGGCCATTGTTATACAGAACTGATACTTTATTATATATATATTTTTTATAAGAAAAACAAATAAGAAATTACAAAACAAAAACTTTTATTACGCATTACAATTGAACCGAAGTTTTTATATTTTCACAGCATGACATCCTTTCTTGTTCTACTGCATTGTTTTATGCATGTCGCATTGAATCACTCAGACAATACTATTGAATTATCGACTTACATGCTACTTTAATCTGCCAAACAATTTATCTTTGTTTATGAATAGTCTAAAGACTGAATAGAATTGGAAATGGAGACGGGGAATGTTTCAAAGAGACAGTAACTAGAAGAGCAGAAAACCAACAGATCTTCAACATAGTATTAAGAAAATATATTTCATACATTTTGTACTTAATTTCATTTTTTGAACGCAAACATTTAACAAAGGAAAATAATACAATTTAGCTTATGCGCATATACAAACGTCATATTAGTATGTGTCTTTATTTTTTTGTCTTTCTTGTACCCATTTTACCCAGGTAGACAAATCACCATAGAGCTTTCATATCATAATCAAGTTGCTTTAGCTTATGCACATAAACAAACGTCATATAAGTATTTTCCTTTACTTTTTGTCTTTCTTGTGCCATAAAATGATCATTATTGATATTCTTATTCTTAAATCAATTCACTGATATATCAATTCTACATTACATTTTACAACATGCATTTCAATTTACAGAATGCTTGAATGATTGGATATCATTTTCGAATCACTGTTATTTCTTTGTATATACGAAGATGTCTTGGGAAAATGCAAAGGTAATTAATATCAATATACTATTACAATATACAATTATGGCCCGCTGTAACTTTAATCATAAATAGTAAACAAGTTTTTCCCGAAAGTTTTAAATAATCCGATTTCTTATAACGTATTACCAATGTTATTTCAACTGATTGGGCGGAGCTTACGTTTAATGTGCATAAGGACAGTCTATTTGAAAATGTGTGTGATTAGGATGATTGTCGTTATAATTATCACTGATTTATAATCACCTATCAGTGTCATCAAAGGAATTAAAAAAAATAATGACTGGACACTTCATTGATGAGTTTATCCTAAAACACCCATCTATAGATGGACTGGTTTATTTTTGAGCGAACCGGACAAACTCCGCCCAGCCAAGTGAAATAAATTGAGTACTTTTGTGTCCGACAATTGTATATTTGTGTTTGTAATATACACTTCTCATCCATGACGAGAACAAGTTATCAATGAATGCAATGCATATGTTGTACAAAGCAGATCAGCAACACATACACGAGAGATGTAGCTGTAATATTAACTGAACTTTTAAATAGTGTTCTATCGTTAGGGTGTATTGGGCTATTTGAGGATAAAAAAAAGTTTTTTTCAAACTGCTATATATCCAATAAAATTGTGGTTCAATTTATTTTAAAATTTTTATATTTTTGTCGAAGGATCAAGGTAAATTTTTTGTCTGTTTTTTCCTGAATTACACGAGTAAAAATAATGTAAGTAAAGGTGTCTACTACTACCTTAACAAGGGCAGCAGTAGTATATCGCTGTTTAATAGCCATACTTTGATTAAGCAAAAACAAATCCGGGTTACAAACTGAAACACATCAACTATTAGAGGAACATTTCGGAAAAACATATTCACTGAACTGGAACTAAAGTAAACTTCAACACAAATAGAAACTGATTGTGTAATAACAACTGTTATATTCATGACTTGGAACATGACATTTTATGAAAAAAAGGTAAATAAAACTGTAACATCCAATATTAGTATTAAATAATATATGAGCCAGTCCATGCGAAAAGGTACAAAAACGAAAATTTTACGAAATTTTAAAAAGTGTGCATAATTATTGGTAGTATACTTGTGATTTATAAAACACATTTACTTTTCCTCATATCCCTAAGCTGTGAGCTACACGCACCTGCAAGTGTTGAGACCCCCCCCCTCGCCTTTTAGTTTTATCATGATTTTTAATGAATTATTTCCTATATTTCAATCATTTTCATAGTACTGTTTAAATGGCTTGATTTGCCAATTGATTATGTTAACCCCGGTAGCAGTGGGGATAAGGCTCTCGCTTACGATGCTGATATCAATGCAATCAGACCAGGCAACGGTTCGAATCCCGTGCAACGACGGTTGATTTATATAATATTAAATAACTTAACGAATCCCGTGCAACGACGGTTGATTTATATAATATTAAATAACTTAACTTAACTTAAATTTCAATTTCTAAAACACAAGAGGTCATAGTTTTTGTATTTTCCCTCATGTTTTAATGTTGTCTTTCTTTCCTTAAACCGGTAAAACTGAAGAAAATTATTGACTTTTGTCTCTTTAGTGTCGTAAAATTTTAAGTTTCTGGTCGGTATAGCATTAGTCCGGGGAACAAATGATTTTACACTTGCTCAAATACCAAAAATTCAGATATTTCTACGTCTTTTGCTGTTTTAATTGACAAATTCGGGATAGAATTGACAATCTTATGAATGTTTACATTAATGTAATTTTTTTCGGATAAAATCGTTTTTCAAAAATATTATAACAAACTTTGATAGCTTTTCCTGTAAAGTTTACCAAAAGGACTTTTTGTACCTTTTCGCATGGACTGGCTCATATAATATTTGTTCCTTAGAAAAATATCTAAAAAAAGACCTATGTTAAATTAATATGAGTAGCCAACTGGATAATGAATAAAGAATACAATACAACAAACGGAGCGCTATTATTGTGGGAAGGGATATCTTTTTACTTTATTTAAACAGTGACTATCAATATTACAATCGGTCGCCAATTTTAATGGCAGTAATATATCTAAGTGTTATCGTTATGACAGAGATCTTATATCATGCCTAATCGTTACAGATCCTACTAGTGTAATGTGATTCCAGATCAGCTAAAACAGAGAAATATTAACATATGCTCATGTTTTTTGTAGGTTCAATGCCAGACAGGAGAGGGCTACTTGGTGAAAATTGAAAATAGTGAGGAGAACACATGGATTAAGTCAATAGTTAAAGGTATATCTTGTAATTATCATATAATGAACCAGAACTGACATATTGCTGTCTCGTTGACATATCTGTTCATTTCATTTTATTCATATAACCAACACTGATGTCGGAACCCATTTAAAGGTAAGAAAATAGCACCAGATCTAATATCAAGCTTACTACTAGAGTATCAATAAGGTAAAGTAACAAAAATACTGAACTCCGAGAAAAATTCAAAACGACAAGTTGCTAATCAAATGACAAAATCAAATGTATGTTACCATTTGCGAGTATGGTCTTCAGGAACCGAGGATAGACCGTCGGAAGGAGACGATAAATGGCTGGCCCTTGCTCGCAAAAGACACTCTTTTAGAGGTAGAAAAAAGAGAAGGCTTATGCCGCTACCAGGCAACACTCGCACCCACAACTTGAAAGGGATTACTTGTTTCCCAATCCACTTTAAATAGATATGTTTAAAACTAAACTAATATCAATATATGTTGAGTATTTAGCGCGAGAAACATGTCATTTAGAATTTATTCAAACCACACCATAGCCCTCTTCCTCTCTCACTCTTACCCATGTCAACATTCAGAATTTTTTTCATCTTTCAAGTCTTTAAGATGTAAGTTGAAGCGAGATAATTTCAGCTTCCCAATTGTGATCTTTTCATTTCTATGTAGTGCCTGCATACGGAGTATATATCTGCCAATTGATACAATATTCCCACGCTTTTCTTTTCTAGCTCGATTTCCTTGATGAGGATTGATGCTCACAAGGAAGCTATCAAACCAGGAGTTCCAAATGGTGAAATTGAAAACATCCCTTCGTAAATTTTACGGATGCCATCACGAGTTGGTTGACCGTTATGGAATAACAGTTTCACAGATGATATCAGATATGTTTCTTACGTCGTAACTACAATCCCCTTCCCTTTTCATGAATGTGACCTACCGAATAAGACTTTTAACCGGGTTTGTAATAACATGAGCAACACAACGGGTGCCACATTGGAGAAGAATGTGCTTACACTTCCAGAGCATCTGAGATCACCCCCAGTTTTTGGTGGGGTTCGTGTGGCTCATTCTTTAGTTTTCTTGTTGTCAGTTTATTTTCGAGTTATGAGTTTGACTGTTCCTCTAGTATCTTTGGCCCCTCTTTTGAAATTATTAAAATCCTTGTACTATAATGTTATTCAATGAGCGGGACATCCGGGACTCCCTATGTAGAGTATTTGAAAAAAAAAAAGTTTAATTGAACAAAAACAGCTGAAGAGCTTTATAAGGACCTAGCAAAACAGCCAAATCAATCAATTGCTTGCTTAAGATATTAATTAGCTGTCCCTTTTAGTTCTTCTCTATCAAAGGGTCAAATGGACTTTTCTCATCTTTTTGCAACCGCCGTCCGTCTTCGTCTGTCGTCGTTTGTCATCGGCTGTTGTCGTCTGTAGTCCGTCGGTGTCTATTGTCGTCGTCCGTCGTTAATCTTTAAAAAAATCTTCCTCTCTGAAACTACTGAGACAAATATATATAAATTTGATCACAAGCATCATTAGGGTATCTAGTTTTAGAAAGATGTCTGATTACACCGCTAGCCAACAAACTATTCAAAATGTCTATAAATAGATCATTAAACACATTTTGTTGCTTATATTTTTTGATTTTTCCACGGTAAAATAACGTATTTAACATTCTTTGAAAATTTCAGACAAATCAGACAACCCGCTGTCCCTGAACTGCTAAATTTTGTAGTTTTTGGTTCTTATAAAAAATATATTTATACATAGAGATAAACTGTATACAGCAACAATATTCACATGGCTCAGCAAATTACGAATTACAAATAAGATAGTTTGACCAAAACTGTGAGTGTCAATTGACCCCTTATTGAGCTATTGCCCTTTATAGTAATTTTTAAACAATTTTTCTTAAATTGTTGTAATTTCTGGACAAACAAAGTCTTCTCCACTAAAACTACTGGGCAAATTAGAATAAAAATTGGTTTGCAGTAGACCATATATCCTGATTGAATGTTTTCGATAACTCTGTCATTTAACCATCATAGCTAACATTGGTAAACATAGAACATATGGGTTTACTATAGAAGTTTATGAATAAATTAAAAAAAAAAAACCCATTTTTAATGGTCAAAACATGAAAAATAATTTAAATAATCATAAAGGGTCTTCAGTAACTATTGTAAATATTTATTAGAAGATGTGGTATGAGTGCCAATGAGACAACTGTCCATCCAAGTCACACTGTGTAAAAGTAAACTATTATAGGTCAAGATAAGGTCTTCAACACGGAGCCATGGCTCACACCTAACAGCACTCAATTAAGAGGCCCAGCAATTAAAACAATTCCAACGGGAAAACCAATGGGTTAGTTTATATAAAAAATAAGAACCACATGAACAAATGACAGCCACTGAACATTAAGTTCCTGGCTGACTACAATAGAATGACCTGCTGTTAATTTAATTTCAGACCAAATTAAACCAAAATTTGTCTCAATCATGACTATGGTATCTAATGCTATTTATTATGATGATTTAATCTTATATATTTTAAATGATTTCCTAAACCACCGTAAATACAGGTGCGCAATACAGGCTCTTGAGAGCCTCTAGTATTAGATAGGGGAAGGGGTAGCATGTTTTTCTTTTTTTCTAAAATAGCTTTTTTCTAAATGTAAAACAAATGGTTGAATTTTGTATTGTTGATTGACAGAATACCCCCTCCCTAAAAAAGATAAAGAAAAATGGTTTGTGCTTTGCTAAATGATAGAACCTTCCTATTCAGTTTTGATGATATGCTTTGCTTGTTAGATGTGAGACAATTAAGTGCATGGTTTAATGTAAAGGCATGTGTCCATTTTCTGAAAACAATGTTGACCTCTAAATCGCCTAAATACTGTATATATTGCAAATAAATCAGGCAAACATATGCTAAATTTTTCTAATAACATGAAAGTGATATTATGTAATTATGCATAGCATTGCTTAAAAATGAATTAATAGAGACGTGGATATTATGAACAAATAAACCCAACTACTTAAAACAAAAAATGAAGTTAAATATTGTGATATCATGTAGACACGTTTCTAAGATTATTAAAGATAGTTAAAGACCTATACATATTGGCTTCTAGATATACATGTGAACCTTTTTTTAGGACTCGGGAGCTTTAATTTTTCATTTTTCCTCCGTCCGTTCGTTCGTCTCATTTCCTTTTCCACACTCCTGCTTCATTTCGCTCGTATATGTAACAATGGTTTAGATTTTAACGAGAGAAATTTATGTATTACTGAAAAATTATCACACCAGGGTTTTCGATATAACAAACTAGTCAAAACATTTACTAAATTTTATCATCGGTATCATCATTCGTAAATACAGCTCCACATGCAGACTTCTTATACGTCTAGGTATTTCACATTCATTTTTTATGGAAATATTCTTTATAAAGCACCAAAATGTCAGTATTCACGTCATAGCTAACAAATTCCTTAAATAGACTTATTGAGAAGGGATATAGGTACGATACTGTTGTCAGGTTGTTAAAGACTGCATGTTTTGGCGTTAATAGTGATTCACTTGTAGGGTCTTTTCATCCGAACTAAACACATTTATTTAAAATCAGTTGTTGGCATGACACGGGTTATGTTCTTCTCATATATGTTATAATGGTATGATACTAAACCCCTAACGGGAAGGATTATGTCTCATATTTATATGATGAAATCATAATCTTTCAATCAGTTTAATTGTCTGGAGCTGGCATGTTAAATAACTGCTAGTACAAATGAAGTCTGTTGTTATTTATGTATTATTGTCATTTTTTTTATTTTGTTTAATTTCTTTGGTTACATCTTCTGACATCAGACTCGGACTTCTCTTGAACTGAATTTTAATTTGCTTATTGTTATGCGTTTACTTTTCTACATTGGTTAGAGGTATAGGGGAGGGTTGAGATCTCCTAAACATGTTTAACCCGGCCGCATTGTTGCGTCTGTCCCTCTGGCCTTTGTTAGTCTTGTATTTTTTTTAAATTTTAGTTTCTTGTGTACAATTTGGAGTTTAGTATGACGTTCATTATCACTGAACTAGTATGTATATTTGTTTACGGGCCAATTGAAGGACGCCTCCGGGTGCAGGAATTTATCGCTGCATTAAAGACCTGTTGGTGACCTTCTGCTGTTGTCTGTTCTATGGTCGGGTTTTTGTCTCTTTGACACATTCCCCATTTCCATTCTAAATTTTATTAATGACAATTATACGCAATGCTGAGTACTACATTTGGGTTTTGAGTCATTTACTTTTCTACAGTTATGTACCTTTTAATCAATTTGAAAATGTAAACCTCTAAATTGCATAAAGTCTTCTCCAGCTCGAATCAATTTTGTAAAATTTTGTTAAACATTTCTCATCAAATGATAGAGATGTTATGTACAGGTTTGCATCTGTTAAAAAATAAACAGAGATGTGGGTATTATGAAAAATCCGACAACACAAAAAAAAAGCCTTGAGATTTTCATAGAATAAAAACATGTTTCTCTAATTCTCCGTCAACTTTTCCCTTTCTGCACCCATTTTATAAGAAAATTAAATCAACGTGTGGTTCGTTTGATCTCAGTTCTTCATTGGTTAAAATTAAAGTATGACGTTGAATTTTCTTGCTTTTCTGTGAAGGCATGAAAAAGGTGACCAAGCCTGATGACGTCACATAGAAAGAACAAATCTTTTTTTGCCGAAAATTCGAAAGAAGGAATAAATATCCACCACCAAATCTTGTGTAATACGATATTTATCCACTCTCGACAGTTAAATTTTATTTATTTAAAACGCTCGACGAGCCTTGCGTTTTATATTTGAATATGTAACTGTCTCGAGTCGATAAATATCGTATTACACTCGATGCAGTGGTAGAATCCAAATGTCTCATTTTGTTTAAGACCTCTATATATATTGGTTTATTGACATATGATGTTTTTACCTTTTTAATTTTACTTATTGGGTTGTTGTCTCATTGACATATATTACCCATAATCATTTTTTGTCTACTAACATTTTTTTAGATCAAATGTGGATAGGATTGAATGATCGTCAAACAGAAGGACATTGGGTTTGGGATTCTGATAATTCAACACTCACGTATAACGATTGGTTCCCTTCTGAACCAAATGGCGGAGAAAAAGAAAGCTGTTGTATGTTTTGTAAAGCATCATGCTCGTTAAGTAGTTACAGATGGAATGATGCTCGTTGTTATTATGAATATGGATATGTGTGTGAGAAACTGTTGTAAAGAAAGGTATTTCATTTAGCCTCAACATTTCGTAACCGACCATTTTGGACTCTTTCCGTCCATTGTAAGTCAGTTTATTACATTAGTAAATAACTGAATAAGATGTTCTCCCCACTGTTTTAAATTACAACCTTTTGAAAAGACTGTTATAAATTGATTGAAAGCAAATAAGAGAATTAAAAAATGATAAATTATAGATTTTGTGTCCTTATTTTCTGACGCATTTAATTGAAAATGTGTAGGGAAGGGATTCTCTCTTATTTCATACATTTAAAACAGGCATCTCCTTTTAATTTTAAAAACTATAAAGAAAGAAAAACGTCATTTTGTTAGATTTGTTCACCTATGACTTTTTTTTTTAAATATATGCAATATAATCAATAAAAAAATTCAGCGGGCAATTGTGGATTTTTAAAGTATATCCAAATATGTATTTATTGCCTATTTATTGATTAAAATCTAGATAATACCAAATTTTTGACAAAACGTCATAACAAGTGTAGCATAACTTCTTAAGCACATGTGTGACATGTCATTTGAATTTAAAACAGATATGTTCTTTAAAGATTCCTATGGTTATTCTAGAATTTAAGAATCATCGGGCTTTACTATTTGAGTTTGAAAATTCTAGAAGAGTCGGAACCACCATAGTCATTGAGTTTTTATTTAATTTCTACAAGTACACGCACTTGTTATAAACAGTTATTCATGTGTTATGGTAAAACAACTTATTCACCGCCTTCATTTATTAGATTTGATTTTGTTCAACGTAATCTGTACGATGTTTTACGTTTGAAGTTAGATTCAAAACAAACCGGACATAGCTACAATGTATATATAATATAGTTAATTGCTACCTTAGTTTGCTATTAATAAATATTGAAATGTGCATTGTTATTAAATGTAATATCAGTATTTAGTTCAAATATAGTCTTAAATCAATCCTAATTCTATCTTATTCATTCAAATGTGACGTCATTTTTCATTTTATGATGATCTGTTTTACAAATTCAAATGTGGCGTCATTTATTGTCATTTTTTACAATTTCAAATATGACGTCACTTGGCGTTGAGATTTTGACTCATTCGGATGTGTCGGGTTATGTAATGTATTTCGGTTGTTTCCTGTAATTACATTGTGTAGTTAATACTTCAGTTATATCATGTATATCTTTTGTATAGTCATTTTATGAAATTTACTGTTTTCAAAAGTATAAATTATTCTAAATAATAGGATGTTCTGGTACCTGACAGAAAACCCTTACCGTTTTTGGCACAACTTTTTTGAACTTTTGGTCCTCGATGCTGTTCAACTTTGTACTTGTTCCGGCTTTCAAACTTTTGTATATGGGCGTCACTAGTAAGTCTTGTGTGGACAAAATGCACTTCTGGCGTATTAAAATTTTAAACTTGTTGCCTTTTGTTAGCTTTATTCGTGTGTTTCTTTGTCAATTGTCTCTCCTATTTATTTATATTGTAGTCCTGTAATGTTGTGTTGTCATTGTAATGTTAAATTTTACATGGCCATAAAAGAGGGAGGTTTGGCATGCCATAAAACCAGGTTCAACCCACCATTTTTCCTATAAAAATGTCCCATACCAAGTCAGAAATATGGCCATTGTTATATTATAGTTCGTTTCTGTGTTTGTTACATTTTAACGTTGCGTTTCCGTTTTGTCGTTTGTTTTCTCTTATTTTTGAGTGTGAATTCACGGTATTTATCTATCCCAAATTCATGTATTTGGTTTTGATGTTATATTTGTTATTCTCATAGAATTTTGTCTAATGCTTAGTCCGTTTCTGTGTGTGTTACATTTTATTGTGGTGTCGCTGTTCTCTTATATTTAATACGTTTCCCTCCGTTGTAGTTTGTTACCCCGATTTTGGTTTTTTGTCCATGGATTTATGAGTTTGAACAGCGGTATACTACTGTTGCCTTTATATATGGGAACATTTTATGGGGAGACAAGAACCCGTGTCTTTGAAGGATCTATCTATATTGAAATCATATGTGAACATATGAAAAAAGAAGTCTTTACTCGACGACTTCTGTAAAGAGAGTGCCAATGTGCCACAGATGTTTGGTGGAATCATCGCAGACCTGTTGCACGGCTAAACCGTCCCTATCCAATATATCCTTATTTTCGATTGAAATTAGAATGACTCTCCATTCATCCTGGACTTCTTTTGAGTATTCATTGTTATTAAAGGGTTTACTTTTTGTTTGTTCTCATCCTGGAATTGCATGTACAGGTTGTTTTTGGCAATATATATAACCACATATAACATAAAAACAGTCAAAGTTATATCAGCATGAAGTAACAAATAAAAATCTCATATAGAGCATGCAAAGAAAAAAATAGAAGCAAAACTAACAGAAAGTAAATTATTTTTCTATTATATAATTGACGTCATTAAAAGTTTGAAAATATAAAGATTAAAATATGGTTACTATTTTAATCAATTGATTTCTTTTATGGGAATTAACTCAAAAGTTTTGAACTCTGATATATACTTCGTGATCTAGATATAACAAGGAACACAATATTTTCAACAAGTTTTGATTTACCTCATTTCTGGAAAAGATTTGTAAAAACGTATATCACTTCTCTACGTCTACTCTGTGTTTTTGCTTGATGTATTTATATATATGTATTCATCTAAAGCATGTAAAGAGTATGAAGCCTATTGCAACTGATTTATTTTTATTTCGTTACTATGTTTTTCTAAAATGTTTAACATTTCACAGCGGTTATATACTTTTACTTAAATTATTCATTCCTTATTTTTATTAATAATGTATTTACAAACACAGAGATTAAATTTACTCGTTCATTGTGTGTTAATTTGCGTTACTACATTTTTTTAATGAGTTAAGCCATTCCAATCGATATTGATTTTATAGTGTGTCTTTCTATATTGTGATGTTATACTATTGTTTTAGAAAAGGGAGAATGTTTGGTATCATTGAAACGCTTAATTCCGCTGCGATTGTTTGCATCTGTCCTATGTCAGGAAACTGATGTTCAATGGTTGTCGTCTGTTTATGTGTTTCCTAATTTTTTTTATATAGATTAGACCGTTTGGTTTAACTGTTTGAATGGTTTTACATTAGTAATTTTTAAAGCCCTTTATATCTTGCTGTTCGGTGTGAACCTAGGCTCCGTGTTGAAGACCATACCTTGACCTATAATGGAATACTTTTACAAATTGTGATTTAGATTGAGAGTTGTGTCCTTCGCACTGATACCACATCTTCCTATATCCGCTAAAAACATTTTTCTGATTACTTCATTTATGCAAATTTCGTGGCGAGAAGATAGTTGAAAGACATGGTTGTTCTAGAGTCACTTGCCTTTTAGAAGCAGTTTTTACTGTAAAATTATTATATGATATTTACCACCATATCATAAAACAAACAATTTAATCCTTTTTTTATTTCTGTTTGAGGTAACCACAATGCGTGAGTATTTATAAACAAAATTTGAAAAAGATATCATGATCTTATTTGGACTTAAGCTCAACTGACCTTTCATTTTCATCCAATGTCAAAGATTATTGATTGTAAAAAATCATTTAGTTTAAATTTTTCTTAAAACTGCCGATATGATAGATGATAGTTATCAAAGGTACCAGGATTATAATTTTGTACGCAGACGCGCGTTTCGTCTACATAAGACTCATCAGTGACGCTCATATCAAAATATTTATAAAGCCAAACAAGTACAAAGTTGAAGAGCATTGAGGATCCAAAATTCCGAAAAGTTGTGCCAAATACGGCTAAGGTAATCTTTGCCTGAAACAAGAAAATCCTTAGTTTTTTTCAAAAATTTAAAGTTTTGGAATGAACGCTTTTATTTTGTCAAACTGTAGCATTAATATTTAATATTTTCCCGCTTATTGAAAGAATGGCAACAGCCTTAAAGTATTACATCTTTGAACGTTTATTCTGTATATGCACAATTTTTATTTCACCTTACACAAATGAACTGCTTTATAACTCGTGTAAACATTCCATTCGTGTTAATTTCACCTTCAATGATACACTTGTTATGCTTTATGATATTTAATGTTTATTTATTTAATTTATATCTCGTTTCTCTGTTTTTTTTAAATATATAAGCTTCGATAAGAGTTTGGTTTAACTATAAATGTTCATTTCTGTTCTCGTATTATGAGTAACAAAATTATTTATTTTGTAAAAAAAATTCCGCTCTCCATTACTGTATATCTTTCAACAAAATTATTTTCATTTACCAGTGTAGATTATCTTGTTGTAAGTGGCATTGTGTTCAAGGTTATGTTTGACTTTCTGAAATTGTTTAACATCAAACCTCTTATTGTATTGATTTTGTATCTACATTGTGTCATTGGTCAAATTTATTTGTTCAGTGTTTGCTCACTTGTTTATGTTATTATGTCTTTTGATTGAGTTAAGTCCTTTCAACTGATATTTTATAATGGGTCTTTCTATGATGTACTGTAACACGACTATTGCTTCAGGTAAGGGTGAAGTTTGTACCTATCAAAACGTTTAAACCTTTGTTTGTACCTGTCCTTATAGTTATCAAAGGTACCAGGCTTATAATTGAAAACGCCAGACGTGCGTTTCGTCATCATAAGACTCATCAGTGATGCTTAGATCAAAATAGTTATAAAGCCAAACAAGTACTAAGTTGAAGAGCATTAGGGACCCAAAATTCACAAATGTTGTGCCAAAAACGGCTACGAAAGGAACGTGATGTTCAGTGGTTCTCGTTTGTTGATATAGTTCATAAGTTTTTCTTGTTTCTTGGTTTAACAGATTATACCGTTGTTTTCCCGTTTAAATGGTTTTTACACTAGTAATTATTAAGACCATTTACAGCTTGATGTTCGGTGTGAGGTCCGTGTTGAGGATCGTACGTTGACCTACAATGATTTACTTTCACAAATTGTGACTTGGATAGAGAGCTGTCCAGTGGCCTTTCATACCATATCTTCTTATTTCTATTATAACGAAATCCATTAAGAATTTATAATTCCAATGAAAAATAATCAGAGAAAAAATATCAAAAAACATAGTTTATTGATTTTTTTCACACGGAGTTTAACGTAAAAACAAATGTACTATTATTTTATGGTAGTCATGTCTTTTGTAGATATTTTTCTTCAGATTTCATATGCATTCTATGTTTATTTACTCTAGGTTTCAATTTATTACTAAGTGTTTTAGATTACACATGAAATGTGGATATATTACAATAGTTATATCCAATTAATTTTTCTGGACCATTCCGTTCCTATCGTAAAAGTACAATTTCAAATTCCAAAATCGTGAATCTAAATGTTGGTAGATTGATATCATTTGTGATTTATGTGATTGAATGTTTGAAACGACAGTAGTTTCCATGATTTTATTATGTTTACGCCACACAAAAAGAATTGATTCTTTCTATTGGTTCAAGGGCCCTTTTTGTTACATTGATCAGTATTTCATACAAAGCCGGTGTCAGTTTGAAACGAGCATTTGTTAATTGTTGCATATGATGCATTACACTATGTGCTAACTCAAGTCTTATGTTAAAGTTTAAAATATAATAACAGAGGCATCTATCATGTTTTAATTGAATGATTTTTTCATGATTTACATCAGATAAAGCAATATAGGAAGCTTGATAATTATATAAACATTTCAAAACGGCAGGAGTTTTCCATTACCTTTTTATGCTTCTTTAATACATATATGACGTGGCTCTGTAGTTATTATTTGTTATTGCACTATGGTAAATTTGTGTATTCTTGTCCTTAACGTTTGCTTAGATACTTGGTATATACTCCATGTTAAGCTTCTTTGTTACATATATATTTGTTTGTTTTTATAGTAATTGAGATTATAACACAATGATTGTGATATCCCTATTTTTGACAGTTTCACCTGTTATGTCTGTTTGTTTTGTTCACACATCGTTGCCAATATAATGGAATTTAATATGACTGTCATACAAGGGAGAGATTAAAGCTAGCTTTTAAACCAGGTTTAATCCATCATTTTCTACATAAGAAAATGTCAGGAATATGACAGTTGTTATCAATTTGAGCTTTTGCTTTTGCCATTTGATTCAGGACTTTCCTTATTGATTTTTTCGGAGTTCAGTATTTTTGTGATTTTACTTTTTGCATATATCACTGCAATGTGAAACAAAAATGTTTAAAAAAATCATTGTATATTGTTTTCTGTGTATAAATGTTATGACATGCATCAATAGTCCTCAATTGGGACAATAAGTATTCTTATTAGGTCTTTCCACTTTTCTGTGGAAAGACCTATTGTTTTTCTTCTGATTATTTTTTTTTTTTTTTTTTTTTTCTTCCGCCAAATTTTGTTCTTGCGATAAACATTTGTTTCACAATATGTCGCTTAGATATTTGGTATATGATATCGAACAGTTTATGCGCTTTTGAAATTTACCCTGCGTAACCGAATACTTTTCTTTGTAGGAGTTATCTCCCCAAACACTGTTTTCCTTGTTAGCGCATCTCCTTCGCAACCGTAAAAGATTACGACAAATTTATTTTATAAAATTGCTCGTTATATCCTTCGCATGATTTGTCCAATTTCGACCGAAGCAATATGAACGCTCCATATGAGAGTTATTTCCCTTTTTGTATTTGAAATTTTGAAATGTATTCTAAACTGGAACACCATAAGTGATAGAGACCTAGGATCTTTTGATTTGAGGTCCTTGGTCCAAAAAAATGAAAATTAGGTCAAGGTCAAAGTTCAAGGTCATATTCTAATTTTTGAATTTGTCTTATTTTCACTCATTTTCATTAACCTTATAAGATATCGACAAATTATTTTTACTAAATTGTTAGTTGCGACATGTCGTAACGTAATAATTTTGGTTGAAAGGGTGCGTAGACAATAAATGGGAGTTTTAGACCTATCATATCTAAAATTATGCGTTAAGTGATATAACTTATTTACCATACATATTAGAGACCTAGGGTCTTTTGATTTGAGATCCTCAGTTTGTGACCTTGAAATTGAGGTCAAGGTCAAAGGTCAAGGTCATATTCTAAATTTTTGATTTTGGCTTATTTTCACTCATTTTCATTAACCTTATAAGATATCGACAAATTATTTTTACTAAATTGTTAGTTGCAACATGTCGTAACATAATTATTTTGGTTGAAAGGGTGCGTAGACAATAAATATGAGTTTTAGCCCCTATCATATCTAAAATTATGCGTAAAGTGATAAAACTTATTTACCATACAAATTAGAGACCTAGGGTCTTTTGATTTGAGATCCTCAGTTTGTGACCTTGAAATTGAGGTCAAGGTCAAAGGTCAAGGTCATATTCTAAATTTTTGGTTTTGGCTTATTTTCACTCATTTTCATTAACCTTATAAGATATCGACAAATAATTTTTACTAAATTGTTAGTTGCAACATGTCGTAACTTAATAATTTTGGTTGAAAGGGTGCGTAGTCAATAAACGTGAGTTTTAGCCCCTATCATATCTAAAATTATGCGTAAAGTCATATAACTTATTTACCATACATATTAGAGACCTAGGGTCTTTTGATTTGAGATCCTCAGTTTGTGACCTTGAAATTGAGGTCAAGGTCATAGGTAAATTTGACGTTCTAGATTATGACCTTTGCTTGAAATTCATATCTATACATCATAAAGCCATAGGAATTGACATTTTAGACTGATTTTTAATATTTTAATATCAAAATAGATATTTACTGGTGGAAAGACCTTCAATTGTTCTCTGAACAATTGGTTTTTAATTTTTCTTATTTTGATATGTTTATATTTATTTTAGTATGGTTTTAAAATTATGTAAACTTTTTGCATATATCACTGCAATGTGAAACAAAAATGTTTAAAAAAAATCATTGTATATTGTTTTCTGTGTGTAAATGTCATGCCGTGCATCAATAGTCCTTATTTGGGACAGTAAGTATTCTTATGTTTCTTATTTTGATATGTTTATGAGTTACAATTTATGACAAAAATAAGCAAAGACCCATCGAAACAACATCTGATAAACAAATTTAATAATACTTTTAGATATTTGGATGATATTTTGGCTCTCAATAATGACGACTTCAGTATGTATATTAATGAAATTTATCCTGTTGAACTTACTTTAAATAAAGCTAATACTAACAATGACCACTGCCCTTTTCTTGATCTTGATATCTATATCACTAATGGAAAGCTGAATACTACAATTTATGATAAAAGGGATGATTTTTCATTTCCTATCGTTAATTATCCGTTTTTAGATGGTGACGTTCCCTTGTCACCATCTTACGGTGTTTATATATCTCAACTTGTACGATTCGCTCGTGTATGTAACAATGTTTTCGATTTTAACGAGAGAAATTTATGTATTACTGAAAAATTATTACACCAGGGTTTTCGATATCACAAACTAGTCAAAACATTTACTAAATTTTATCATCGGTATAAAGACATCATTCGTAAATATAGCTCAACATGCAGACTTCTAATACGTTCAGGTATTTCACATCCAATTTTTTATGGTAATATTCTTTATAAAGCACAAAGGTGTCAGTATTCACCTCAGAAACTTACAAAACCTTTGAATAGACTTATTAAGAAGGGATATAATTACGATACTGTTGTCAAGTCATTAAAGATTGCATATTTTGGCGTTAATATTGAGTCACTGATAAGGTCTTTGCATCGGAACTAAACACATTTATTCTAAAATACTGTTGTTGGCATGACACGGGTTATGTTCTTCTCATATATGTTATGATGGTATGATACTAAACCCCTAACGGGAAGGATTGTGCCTGATGTTCATATGATGAAATCATAATCTTTCAGTCAGTTTAATTGAAGGCTGGAGCTGGCATGTCAGTTAACTGCTAGTAGTCTGTTGTTATTTATGTATTATTGTCATTTTGTTTATTTTCTTTGGTTACATCTTCTGACATCAGACTCGGATTTCTCTTGAACTGAATTTTAATGTGCGTATTGTTATGCGTTTACTTTACTACATTGGTTAGAGGTATAGGGGGAGGGTTGAGATCTCACAAACATGTTTAACCCCGCCGCATTTTTGCGCCTGTCCCAATTCAGGAGCCTCTGGCCTTTGTTAGTCTTGTATTATTTTAATTTTAGTTTCTTGTGTACAATTTGGAAATTAGTATGGCGTTCATTATCACTGGACTAGTATATATTTGTTATGGGGCCAGCTGAAGGACGCCTCCGGGTTTCTCGCTACATTGAAGACCTGTTGGTGACCCTCTGTTGTTGTTGTTTTTTATTTGGTCGGGTTGTTGTCTCTTTGACACATTCCCCATTTCCATTCTCAATTTTATTATGTTTATTTTAGTAAGGTTGTAAAATTATGTAAAGCAGTTTCACAAGGTAAAACTTCATTTTGGTCAAATACCGATTAAATGGTACAATTAATGAAAAGAGTCATGTCCTTAGCTAGCTATAAAACCAGGTTCAATCCACCATTTTCTACATAAGAAAATACCTGTACCAAGTCAGGAATATGACAGTTGTTATCCATTCGTTTGATTTGTTTGAACTTTTGAATTTGCCATTTGGGACTTTCCTTTTTGAATTTCCCTTGGAGTTCAGTATTTTTGTGTTTTTACTTTTGATTCGATTCTTGTTTGAAATTCTAAATCTAAAATAGGTGAGACTGGTGGTATTTTGTGTGTAAATTTGTTTTTTATTACTTATTTTTCTTTTAAATAAACGTTTTTATGAACTATACATTTCTTTCTGCCTTACACAATGAGATAAAAGTCAACATACACGCTAACTAAGTCAGTACGACAAATAATATGATGTTTTATGTGTACAACTGTTAATGTGTATATGAACTTTTGTTCATTACAGGTCCTGCATTTTCTGTGGGGAGTAAATATTTGTTTTGCTTTTTTGTCACTACTCTGCTCCGTTAGCTACAAGTCCGTTGACCCAGACTAGTAAACATTTATTTGGATTAAATTATAAGCAAAAAATGTTAAGACACATAGGAAAAATAGCTGAATATTGGTCTTCGGACTAACAGTTGAATTTTTTTTAGGACAAGAGTTTATATAAAAACTCAAACCCCAAAAATCCAATAATCGGCTCACATTAAATAAAAGCAAAAGTAGTATACCGCTTTTCGAAATTCATAAATCGATTGAGAAAAAAAAACAAATCCTGGTTACAAACTAAAACTGAGGGGAAAACATCAAATATAAGAGGAGAACTACGACACAACACTAAAAAGTGACACACACGAAACGAACAATAAAATAACCATGGCCATGTTTCTGACTTGGAACAGGGTATTTCAAGAAACAAATGGTGGGTTGAATCTGGTTTTGTGGCTAGCTAAACCTTCCGCTTTTATGGCAATGTTAAATGTAATTAAAATGACAACATTACATGACAGGACTACAATACAAATTAATGAGAGAACATATAGGAAAGGGAAACACACAAATAATAGCTATCAAAAGGTATCAGGTTTATAATTTGATACGCCAGAAGCACGTTTCGTCTACACAAGACTTATCAATGACGCTCAGATAAAAAAGTTCGAAATCCAAAACAAGTACAAAGTTGAAGAGCATTGAGGACCAAAAGTTCCAAAACATTGTGCCTAATACGGCGACGGTTATCTGCCTGGGAAAAGAACATCATTAGTAATTAGGCATATTCATACTTTTGCAAACAGTCAATTTATAAAAATGACTATATACTAAAAATATACATAATAACACTAAAGATATTTTAACTAAAAAATCCCACTTTGAAAAAATCTGAAGAAGACAAATGAACTTGTAAATTGAAATCGAAATTAACAAAATTATATTAATGTACAAACTAAGATTTACTTATTACTCGAAGTAAATTCTTCGTGCTAAAAACACCAAATCCGGAATTTTGAATCTGAATACAACTATCGTGCTCCAATTATTCTTTTATGACCAAAAGGCCAGCATAAGATGCAAAAAAATCAATCAATCATGCATTCCAATGATATTCATTGACATTATTGTTAACATTTGTATAAACAAATCACAACAAATAATTGTAAACTATATACACGTATATGACACGCTATTGGGATGTGAGAAATAGGGGGCGAACAAAGGTTTTGATAGACAGGTTCAAAGGCTAAATAACGTACGAAGTTGAAGAGCATTGATGACCCAAAATTCCGAAAGGTTTTGCCAATTAAAATTAGGGTATTTGTTTTTTTGGGGGGAGGGGGGTGGATATTCCTTAGAATTTCGAAGAACTCGCATGATAATTTGACTGTAAGAAGATAACTTCGTTCAAGATTTTGTTTACAATACATTTTTTACTTTCACGTGTCTACAACACCTATCACGTGTATGACATTATAACGGACAAGACAGCAAAAACGACTGTATGTGTTCAAGTAGGTAGAACAATGGACATTTGTTTGTTTACAAAATCAAATAAGAGATAATAATTCTAAATGTGAAATCGAAATCCAAATAAAATATTCAAAACAACATATTTTAATCATCCTTTGTAATACATAGTTTAATGTGCAAATAAATTTTATGTTTCTTAATGGTAGTCATTTCTAATGTAATGCTATGCACCAATAGTCCTCAATTGGGACAATAACTATTCTTATTGCGTGAACCCCTGATGGTCTATGGGGGAATAATCGGAAGCTTAATTATTATTCATTCGGAACATTTATTTTTCTCATCTGTATCAGCTTCCTGCAACTAAGAGCAATTAATGTCTCCTACTAGTTGATTAGTTCGCCATGTCTCATTAATTAATTCTAGATAAATTTTATGAATTTTCATAAGCAGGTACCGTTCCGTGTTTATATCCCTATTATTCTTTTAGAAAGTTTACGCCTGGGAATCTATTTCTTTTTTCTCCCTATATAATAGATATTGAACTATATCTTTTATTATAATATAGCTGATATCATAAGTGAAATAGCGATCTGTGAAAATTTCTCTATTTCTCTATTGCGACGCTTTAAATATATCTTTAATATACGGACGCCCACTTAGACCTCCAAAAATACAATAATTTGAATTCGAAATTACGAATTGAAATCGTTATCAGGAATTGTATTATTCATTATAACAGATTTAATATGTGATAACGAGTTACTGAAAATCGTTATAACAGATTTTGTAATTCGTTATAACCTCTAAGTTCGTAATCACGTTTTTTTCGTAATTTGTGATAATGATTTAAATTATTTGTAACAAAAATGTTAAAGATGCAACGGATAGACAAAAAACCTTAATAAAGACCAACATAAGTAAAGAATTATCCACGTACTCTCAATACAAAGTAAAACCCAATGATGAAAAACCTGAGTAAAAATTATAAGAAAACATTGAAAACATTGGACTCATCTACAAAAAGACAAACAATACAGAGAACTTTTCTCCCAGGTTTCTATCATAGCATATAAACGCAACTGCGAAGTCAAGGTAGCAGTTAGGAGACTTTTGAAAACGGAAGCCATGTTTCAACAGTTTAAAAAAATCCTTGAACCCTGTAAACAATCTAAATTATAGGCAGCAAAGCATAAGTTAGCAAATATAGTGTTAAGTCTTGATTTTTATTACGTATGTTGGTTGAAGTAACCGCAATTCTTTATAATCGAATTATTCTGCGACTGAATGAGACAAGTTTTTATCAAAGATTAAATCTTATATGTGTAAGCAATCTTGATCACAGTGTTATACAATTCGAACAAGATGTAAATCAATGACCATATTTATATACAAAATGACGAAAAATAGACACGATTGTAACAAGCCAAATCAAAGTACTGAAGTACTGAACATCGGATGACCGCAGGTTCTTGTGGATGGTCAAAAGCGCATGTTACAGAAACAGATCACATCTCTATACCTGAAACTTGGGTTAATTTACAGAGATACTTTTTTCTGATAGAAGTTCGTGCTTGGATGATGAATAAATGACAGGAAATTCAACCTCACCGTAATAACTATTATATTGTAGTGCAAGAAATCAGTATACCTTGGACTACAATGTATTATACTTATATAATAATAGTCGTAGAGAATATACTGGTTTGTTGTTATATATATTATTAATATTACGATTGCATGTATATATAATTTTCGTCTATTTGGATATGATAATTCTATTCTACTATTATTATAGTGCAGTGCAAGTGCATGGTGGACACTCTTCTGTAAAAAAAAAATCAAAGCCTTAAAGGCTGTAAAAGCAATTGCTGCCATGTTAATGTTTTGGGGACTTTTATTTTTCATCTACATATATAAGAATTAAACCTGACAGGACATGGTTGTCTATTGAAAAGCAAGAAGATTTTGACTTTATATCAATAAAAGACTTAAGCAGGAAATCATTTTTAATATGTTTTATATTTCACAAGGAGACAACAAGTTTACCAGGCTAAAGTTGGGGGTGATTATGGATTATCCCCTGGTAGTGTTTGTAACTCGGCAATAATTACTTTTATTTATTTAATTTTAACAATTTTCATAATTAATTTAAATTAACCATTCAGTTAAAACATTTCCCCTTTCGAGACGCTAATGTTGAAAATTGGACAGAAATAAAATAACTTACAAGACATAAACATGTAAAAAATAAATATATATTTCAGCTTACTAAAAATATTTTCATAGTCTTACTTTGACATCATTTCTTAAAACTAAGTCCCACACATAATTGTTCATTTGATATGTGTCATCCTCATGCGATACGAGAAGTTTTCATGTCGCTAAATAGTCTTCTTGTCGCTTAATTTATTCTTCTTGTCCGTTCTTGACGCTTCTTGTCGCTAAAATTCTTCTTGTCGTTATTAGTGAGACCGCTATTTTTAGATTACAGGTGGTCATTTACACTACACGTACTATAACCTGTGTAGTGATTTTTATTTTACGATAAATTTATGAATGAACGATAATTTTATGAATGAACAAGAGCACCTGACCTCTTTCTGAAACACCAATTAAACATATAAAATCGTATTTATTAAGATATAATTCAGTCAAATTTTCACCACTAAATCAACAACTGAAATGATTCCATATTTTGTTGAAACATCGTACAACCGGAGAACAGAAATCGCAGGTATGAAAATGCACTTTTTTCACTGGTGTTGAAAACCCAAAACTAATTTGACTATAATTTATGAATGACGGAAATTTAAGCGATAACAATACATCGGAGTGACCTCAAGGTCATCCTCTGTAAAAAGTACTAAGGATACGGTTTTTCTTACTTTGATATGTAAATATGTATATATTTTAGTTTGATTGTAAAATGATGTAAAGTGGTTTCACTTTGTGAACCTAATTTTGCTCAGATACCGATTAAATGGTAAAATTATTTGAAAAAGGCATGTCCTTAGTTTAATTTCATGTTTGGAATTCTTAATTTACATAAATGAGGCTGCTGATATATTGTGTGTTAGATTGGTCAACGTTTTTGCTTACTTTTTACTTTTTAATAAACGTGTATCACAGTGTAGATACTATTCTGTATGCTATCCGGAAGTCGCGATTTTCGAAGCGAGAACTTTTTGGATCACATTTTAAATTTGATGGGTATACTGAATTAAACGGTAAGTTGATCATCTGTACATTGCTTAATGATTATTTCAGCCTACATCAATATTCTCAAATGGTTTAGAATTTAATTCCGCACATTCATTATTCGTATCTTTGCCTTAATCAAGAGATTTTCAAGTGCATCACTAAGAAAAATCAGTCAGCGAACCTAAAAACAATCTTTTTACCCTCTTAGTGTACAAATTAACGTAAAAACCAGACTTAATTAACTAAATGAAGTGTATTTCAAGTGGTGGTAAAAGTTTCAACCAGATCTTTGAAGCCAGAAATAAGAAAATTACACTTGTTTGAATTACTCACTGTACGATCAGTCTCGCTTGTATATTTTAAAACTGTATGATCAGTATTTATGTCACTGTATTCTAGTGGTGATTTCAAAGTTATTTACGATACATTAGAAGGTGGCATTTTTCTAAATAACACAAATATATTTCAATACATTCACATCCTGAAAACTTATGAAACATGTTTTAGCTTGATAGGGTGTACTCGACTTACTGCATTAACTATAAGGATGTTTAAATGTTGCTAAAATAAGAGGAAGGTTTGATGTATACTAGTATATAAGTTTCAGAAATGCCCTCCGTTATGCTTAAAATTGTACAAACACACAGATTTAGTTGTTATATAAAAATGCATGTATTTACACACATCCGAGGCCGTACTGTAGCCTATAATTGATCACAGTCAGGGGCCGTATGCATAAAACATCTTAACTTAAGTATTCCTTAAACTTAGATTTCACTAAGAATTTCCTTAGTTAAGTCAAATTCTTAATTGGTATGCATAAACTTACTTAAGTATTCACTTAACTAAGAAATACTTAAATCGGAACCTTTCTCTAGTTACCGTATGATAAATATTAGCTCATCACATGTACTCATCCGTGTAAAAGTTTGTTATGATTATTTTAATTTATTGATCAATGCATGCTTTTATTTTAAAGAGCTGGGGTTAAATTGATATAGGCATTTAAAACAATTCAATAGAACGTAACATAGTTTAACACATGACATGGGTAAAATCTCTTTTTTTTTACTGTGCTATAATCTGAATAATGCACAGCTAAGGTGTGCATTAACTACCTCAGATATACTGCACAGTTCAAATCTATTTTTACCTTAAGGGGCGTTTCCTGGTTTCCTGGATTCTGAAAGGGGTGTTACATGTTTCTATAAAATTAAAAAATATCAACGATTGTAGCGAGACTAAAAACGTTACGTTGTCCAATTCAAGGATGAACAACCTATAACTCCCCCCCCCCCCAAAAAAAAACAACCCAAAATCCGCCATCTGACTTGAAGTTACAAAAAAATGGATTAATTGAATTACTTAGTACAAACATCGTAGTTTCAAAATAAGGGAAAACATGATGATGTATTGATTGTTGGTGTTTTATTAATAACGTCACTTTTAAGCGCCGCTTTTGGGCTATTTCGTGGCGCCCAGTTTTTATTGGTAGAGGGAGCCGGAGTGCCCGGAGAAAACCACACACCTTTAATAGGAAAACTGGCAGTTCTGATCAATTAATATTGGAGTCGAAAACCCCCACACGGGCGGAGTTAATCCTCGAACCCTCAGTGTTGACTGTCAAGTGATTACAGTAGAAGAACTACTTAGACATCTTGGCAAACGAGACCCCTGATAAAAAAGAAAGGTTTCTTCTTCCTTTTTTCTTATCTTTAAAACTGGGACATAAAATATTTTATTATATTTTGTTTACACAATGTAAATCTTAAATCAGTGTTTTAAATCAGAACATATAATAACGATTATTTGTAGATTCTGCCAAATCAGAAATCATGTATTTAAGAATATTCAAATAAATGAAATCTGATTTGAATAAGTTTTAGACTCAATGAAATTCATTACGATTTTCCTATAAAGGGACTAATTGGGTATCGAATATAAAGGGGAGGGCATAGAGAATAGCATATCATTAAGGAAAGAAAAGCAATTAACCCTTTACTAAAAAACACCGATTTGAAAGTACAATATGGCAAAGTGTTAATCGTTACTGATTGCAAAAAAAATATGAATAAATTTAACAGAATCGAAAAGAAGAAAAATACAATTAAATCGCAAATAATTTAACAACTTAGGAAGAAGCCTAAATGAAAAAAAAAAAATACAAATTTAATACTTACCAACCTCTTACTACATAAAGGCTCATTTCCCCCTTTCTTTACTTTACAAGAAATTTTCCTAGGAGCCGTGGATTGCATGCGGAATATCGTTTGCCTATTTCTAAAACATTCACGTAAATTGATGGCGTCATGTGTTAAAACAGTTATTGGCCAATCAAATCGGTATATTGGATTTAATCTGCACGGGCTCGTGTGACCCTTTAACCCGAACTTCTACGTCGTTCGGGTTAATTAGGGTCACCAAGCCGTGCAGATTAAATCCAATATACCGACTAGCTTGGTCAATAACTATAACTTAATGATGAACAATTGGCGCATATAAGACAACGTTTTTTATGGTTGATGCTTTGACGGATGAGCATTGGTAATCCAAAACTTTCCTCTACTTAATCTTTAATTATCTTTCATGGGTGTAATATTTTCTGGAGATCGACAACAATATGTTTTAAACTCTAACAAAAGATGATCAAGGTTAAATCAGTGGCGTAGCACAAGACTGAGAATAGCATTGTAAGCATTTTACAAAACACTTTTTTCAATAAAATGTTCACTTATCGTTGAGCTTATTATGCGCTGCCATCTCCCTGTCCAGAACCCTTGCCTACATTTGCTTATAGTTTAAAAAAAATCTATTTTGATGTGAAATTAACATTTTTATCACTTCCCTTTTACAACAAAAAAAGGGGAGGGTAGATTGTTTTCCAGAAATCCATATACAAACTAGGGTATATTTCAAAAGTCCTACAATCTTTACTAAAACAAATTATTACAGTAAGTATATTCTCCACATCTTAACGAACTTAGAAATATTTTCGAACCGCAATATATCTCTCTGAATATATAAGGTAATATGAAAAAATAATTTAAAACGAGTAAGGTATCACAAATACCTTATATAACCGACGAATTCCACGGGGACTTCTGACTGCCGTAACAGTGATTCCAAACAATCAACCTAATTGTTTCATACCCCCACCCCCCTTTTATGAAAGAAATCCACCTCTGGGTAGGTCTTAAAACTTTTCGATTTTGTCCCGGTAAGTGAACAAAAAATTAGGGTATGTCCCACATCTTTAGAATAAAACTGCATTGAAAGTTCAAATGACGCACCACCCCCCACCCAACCCAATCCACCCGGCAAAACAGAAACCACCCCCACACATATATAAAGTGTGGTTTTTCATGCTCTCTTCATTCCTTGATTCGGGTTTTAACTAACGGTTAAAATTGATACCGCGCGGTGTATTTTAATAATTAAAAAAACACCGTGCACGTACAAAGTAAACAAAAGAAAAAAAGTACCATGAATTACATGTGTGTAACACTCAGTACTTTTCGGTATACATAACATCGAGATTAGGAAATAGTATATATAACTACCCACTGTTATCTCTTGATTTGTTGATTATACGTGATTCGAAGAAAATAACGATGATCTTTAATATTTACTTATTATTTAGCAATAAATAAACGAATAATTAGTTTATTACTGATATATATATTAATCAATGAAATTGTAGGTAACATAATAATGTTCTACCAAAAACGCAAACTTTCGACTAATTTTTAACTATTTTTGAAAATTTAAGGTAGCTCTATAGGTACCTTAGACTTAAGTGTTATCTTAGGCGTTTACTTAGTATAAGGAGTTTTATGCATACCACTTAAGTTTTGTGGGCGTGACTTAAAACAACTAAGATTTTACTTAGGAAATACTTAGTTTAAGATTTTTTATGCATACCACTTAGATAAAAAGGGCGGAGTTTCCTTAACTTAAGTGTTTACTAAGGAAAATCTTAACTTAAGTAGCTTTATGCATACGGGCCCAGGGCCGTAACTAGCCTCTGTTACAGACCTTCTAAAATTCAAACTGACCACACGCACGATACACGCACGGTGAATGCACGATACACGCACGGTACACGCACGATACACGATACACGCACGATGAGCGATGAGCGTTACACGGAGGATTAACGCAAAATGAATGATGAATGATGAACGCACGATACACGCACGATGCACGATGAATGATAAATACACGATACACGCACGATACACGCACGTTGAATGATTCATTGAGGACTGAACAACGAACGCTTTTTACACGATTCTCAAAGCTATTTTATTTAGAATAGTATTTAAAATTAATATGCATTTTCATTAAAGGCAATACTTGTAGCTGTTTTGCCGATACCACCATAATAGAAAATATGCTATTTTGCCAGCTCAGATTCAAATAACTTAATTAAAGTCGGCTATTTTATAGGCACCGGAAATATTTGTGAACTTGGACAGAAGCTCATAACAATCAAAATATAGTGTCTTGATTTTGTTCAGCCTCACCCTGAGAGTTCAAGTTTACAGCAAACGAAGGCGAGACATTGTGTTCCGCGAAACTCTTACTAATTTTATTTCATACAGTTAAAAATCGAGATTTTATTTTTATGCATACAATGTCCGACGCATTATATCTACAGAGAGTGACTGGTTCTAGAAATTATTTTAACTAACATGTTTGATATAATTGATTGCAATAAATGAATGTTCTATGTATTTTTACATGTTATATATATTTTTTCACTTTGACGGATACATTTTATAAACGATTATATATGTATATATCTAAAAAATATTGTAAGCTGTTTTCGTTTTCACTACAAGCATAGCAGCAATTATTTGATTCTTTTATGTTAACATTCACTGCAAATTTTTGTAGTTCTGTACATATATACTTATCAACAGGACATATTAAGTTATAATTTCACCAATAAATGAGTAGTTGAACAATCTTTAGAACGTGTCGGTTTTTTCTTGGTATAGCCGAAAATCAGTGATCCGACTGACACAAGCGAACTGACATAACACCTGATTAAACAATCATAATTTCTTTTTTTAAGTTACAAAGTTCATTATATTATCCATTGTTATCAGAATCGTATGTGTTAATTGAGAGCAAAAGATATTATTTTGTCAGAAAAATTTGATTCGTACAAATTAATTAGAACTACCTAAGAAAATGACATTTACTAAATAATTAGAAAATTAACATTTGTAATACCAAATACTTCATTATATACTTCTGAAACGACTTTTCGTCCTGAACATGCATGAAATGTTTGCCACTGGACGTTTAAACAACCACTGAATTCAATTAATCAAATTTTGCTCTCAGTAAAAATGACTTCAACAATATAAGACACAATTGGTGTCTGTTGTTTGTTTGTACAGTAAACATACTGAATGTGTTTATATTCCTTTCCAATTTCAAGTATGTAAGAAAATTCATACATATTTTCAAACATCTTAGCTGACACTTCAAATTTCTAGGAGGTGAGATTCACGGGGTTTTACCTAAAACTCTTTGGGAAATGCAATTTTTAATTCCAATTTGAAACCAAACGGTAATAGATATCCCAAGTTTTTTTTTAAATGCATGCATAGATGCCAACCATTACGATTTTTCCGTAGTTTTTCCGATTTTGCGATACAAACTACGCTATTACGGTCAAAGTCGAATAGTTACGGATTCCCAATCATCGCCGTTCAATTTTGTAAATCGCGGATTTTTATCATTACTTTTCCGTCCTGGTCCTGTATTTAGAAAACGACAATGTAATGTTTCCGGTTTCTCGGGAGTTATCAACCTATTGATGGGAACTAACTGACTTCCGAAGAGGAAAACTTGCATTTTATGAAGTAGCTTTCCCCATTTCTCTACTTCTCCTTGACAAAACGAAAATGTACGAGTCTAAAACATCTGAACAATTAATGAATGGAATTCATACTACAGACAACATGTTAAACGACAAATTTTAGTGCACATCATTTTGCAACCACTCGTCAGTAATTTTTATTGGTAAATGCAAGTTTTTGAATGATTACTGAAAACTTTTCAAAAATACGGAAAATTTGATAGTTTGTTACTGATTGTCTCAAAAGGGGTTGGCATCTATGTGCATGTCTAATTTGATAAGGAGATTTAAAATATCTCAATGGTAGTTGAAATTATTCAGTGCAATCATTTTGTGTCCGTCGTTGTCTTTCATACATATCAATGAATTGGTGTATCCACTGTTTGCTGTTCGTAATGATACATCTGTTGTTTATGGCAGTCGGGCCTCGCGATTGATTCTAAAATTTAAGCTCCCACTTAGGTAAATTAATGATCATTTATAGGGGAGGGGATATTTTTCTCGATGCAAACATTATTTTCCTTCCTGAAAAAAAAAACCCAGCTTAACAATTTTCTATATGTTTCATTAAATCATAAACCGATGCATATTAAATGATTTTTTTTAAATTTAAAAACATATTTTTATGGTAAATATATCTAAATGTCTGGGTAATTTTCCTCTCGAAATAATTTTTTTTTTCATTTTTTAAGGTAATAGTGTTATCAGTTATGTAATTTGACACGTGTCTTAGTGATTTTCGGAAAAATTAACGTAAACCGGCACAGGCATTGTTCAATTATTATCAGTGATCTTTTATTGATTAAATTTGAATATATGCATTAAATATCAATCTCAATCTAGATAAGAAATTTGTTTACACTGCACATCACTCTTTTAGTCCTTAGTAGCATATTATAACATATTAGTGCACTTATGAGTCCTTAGCCGTGTTTAGACGCACCATTTTCTGCTCTTTGGTTGGATTGTTGTCTCTTTGACACATTCTCCATTTCAATCCTCCATTTTATTCAATTAGTTGTGATTCTCTTTATCTCTGTGTTTTATGTTTTTGCAGACAAAAACAATTCGCAGAATTAATCTAAAATAGCAGACATTAAACTCTTTCTTTTAAAAACTTTTAGCATTTTAACATTTTTCGAGATTTAACCATTAGCTTAAGGGCATATTTCCCTTCTTTTTAGAAATTTGGCTTGATACCGTATGGAGATTCAAGTTTGTTCCAACTATTATGAAGAAATTAACGACTTTTTTAACTAGATAATTATTCAACAAAAATACCGTTTTTTCTTAAATCTATTTCTTTTAACAAAAATCAATTATTAACAAAGAATTGTTACACAAATGTAGGAAGAACCCAATTTTGTAACGAAGATATTCCTTATCTCTTTACCGAAATCTGCATATCTTTATATTTTGAAACATAAAATGTTAAGGGTGTCTGCTCAAAGGACAGAAATGTCCAAGAAACCAAAATATTAAGGAAATGTCGAATGATTCAAACATTTGTCTTTTAAATTTAGAACATGAAGATATAATTTTTAGCACATATACACATGTACAAATTGATTTTGTAAAAAAAATCACTGTCGGTCTAAAATTGTATCGCGTGCCCATAAATGTCCTAAAGCTTTAAATGTTAGATCATGAGGGTCTGAATGGGGATTCAGTATTTCTATATTCTATATTTTTAGGCAATTTGTTTTATAATTCGTTTTACCTTTTGCCGATCATTCTTTATTCCATATATTCTAGTACCTCATCATTTTCTTTTCTATTTGTCTGGTTATTTTTTGTATTCTTTATTTTTTTGTCTATAATTTCCTTCTATAAACCCCCATTCACACCCTCATGTATAATGGAAGACGATAGACATTTTAGTATACATACCAACCGTTGTCACTTTCACCTGACATACAAATCACATATTGTTATTACGGCCCGTTATTTCCACCTGGACACAGGACTTGTATAATATATATATTACGTAAAAATAACGGATATAGTAAATTCAGTAGAATATAACATGTATCAACGCACTGACTTCTTATATGTATTTTGAACTGACAATTGTAAATTTTATTTTTAGTTATTTTAAAACTAAGAATGAAAATCGGGAATGTGTCAAAGAGACAACAACCCGAAAAGAACATTTGACAGCCGAGGCCGCCAGTTATATTTGCTAATGTTTTTGTTTCGAATAAGGCAAAAGCCATTGTATTTTCAGAAAATCTCTATACGGGTAATGAGAGTTTAGCGACCTTGACTTCCTAACAGCCCTAGCACTGTCTCTAAACACTGTCGAATTTAAGAGCCTATATCAATTAAGGGATATGCTACCTAGCTTTTAGAGTTTACAAAAATATACATTTCAGAACCAAATTTTGGCTTCTTTATATTTATACCAAAATTAAGTTCAAGGCAGTATTTTGTCGAAGAGAACAAGATCGCGTTGAAACGTTAAATTTGGCCGCCATTAAAAAAAAAATCGTACGAGATTTAACGAGAGTGACGAAACTTTTCAGATGGGTCGTCTAGAAAGAGTTATCGTTCTTTGTCCCAAAACGATGCTTCTACCATAAGTGCCAGCATAGCTGGCATATAAATAGGATGGAGGATCTGTGTACTCACATTATTTGTAAAACTCTCCTTATTCATGTGAAGCGTGTGCTTTACATCGAGGCTTATTCTTTACATCGAGGCTTATTATGCTAATCATCGACGCCACAGTACTTCAACCAATCAGACAATGTTTATTTGGGGCATTCGATCGATTTTAACTCAGATTTTGGAATATTTCAATCGAAATTATAGAAAAATGGAATGTTGTTAGTACATATAAAATAGAAAATGATGAATACTTCTAGCTAAAGATAATTTGGATGGGGGTTCTGTGTATTCACATTATTTGCACAACTCTCCTTACTGATGCCATATTTTGGAATTTCCGTGACCTAAATGGGCGCGAAATAAATATTCTTACTCCTATTGCTTCATGTAAAAAAAAATTTATAAAATTGAATTCGACTACAGTTCAGCATAAAAAAAAACGTGAATATGCAAAAGCCAGGTAATATGTTAATGATAAAGTGTGTATAAGTTTTCTTAAACGAAGTTACCCGTATAATTACCAAGAATTACATTTGAGCGCAAAGTTCTGTATGTGGTTTGGTTGGTTTATGTAACATTTATAATTTAGACTGGGATCCTGGCTAATCTTGACCTTACGACGCGCAGCTAGATTGGACCGGATCCCAGGCTAATGTAACATCGTAAAACTCAGGGTAACGGAATTTTTTGCGTTGCTATAAGATCATTGAGGCAAGGACGTATAACTATAATATACGTCCTTGATTGAGGCCATCTATTTTTATTGCGGGTTCCACATATTTAATTCGGAATTATAGAAAAAATGGAATGTTGTGAGCAGAATCAAAACAGAAATGATGAATACTGCAACATTTCCAGCAAAATATAAATAGGATGGAGGATCTGTGTACTCACATTATTTGTAAAACTCTCCTTATTCATGTGAAGCGTGTGCTTTACATCGAGGCTTATTATGCTAATCATCGACGCCACAGTACTTCAACCAATCAGACAATGTTTATTTGGGGCATTCGATCGATTTTAACTCAGATTTTGGAATATTTCAATCGAAATTATAGAAAAATGGAATGTTGTTAGTACATATAAAATAGAAAATGATGAATACTTCTAGCTAAAGATAATTTGGATGGGGGTTCTGTGTATTCACATTATTTGCACAACTCTCCTTACTGATGCCATATTTTGGAATTTCCGTGACCTAAATGGTTCGCGAAAATTAATATTTTTATATATAGTATAGTAACTATTACCCAAAGTGCAACATGCGAGAAGAAGTTTCATTTCCCTTATTGTTTTTAGTGATGTGACTAATCTTTCGAGGTTACGTCACGGACATATATCTTAAATGAAAAGGTGCAATTGGTGCATACCTAAAAAACAAATTTAAAAAAATGCTTTATATACTGACATTGAAACAAATATACTGCTCATAATAATTACACATGTGTAGACTTTAATTAAGATATCCCGCGTTTTATAAACCATCGCACTCCATTGCGCCAAAGTCGTCAGCTTGAGTTGTTCGTGGAGCGTTTTCACAAATTTTGGTATTAATACTTTGTTGTTTCCAGTTAATCGCCATTTTGAATACGTGTTTTAAATATTTGCAAATGATACTTGTCCACACATGAACATGTTGAAGCTGCTTACGAGGTTTCCATACATATTCGAACAATCGTTCTTAAAGTTTTTGAAAATACGTGTTGAAGTTTTGATAACAAGAAAAAGATGTGGTATGATTGGGGATGAGACAACTCATCGCAAGAAATAAAATGACACAGAAGTTTTCACCATAAGTCACCCCACGGCCTTCAACAGTGAGTAATGAACACACCACAGTAATTATTTCATAAATTATCTCATACAATATGTTAAACAGACAATTTGTTAAAAAAAAATGAGGAAATAAATCAATAAAATATTCCTGTTGATACTATCTTTTGATTGAAAAAAGCTTCTGTCCAAGTTTGATAAAAACCCAGGACAGTTTATCAATCTAATAAGTGTTTTAAAACTTCTTGATACTATCTTATGATTATAAACAAGCTTCTGTCCAAGTTTAATAGAAATCCAGGATAGTTTAAGAAACGGTCATTAAAATTTCAAAGACGCCGACGGAATGTAGGATCGCTTAGTCTCGCTTTTTCGACTAAAGTCGAAGACTCGACAAAAAACATACAAATCAGATTTCTTTCTGACATACGGGCGCACTACGCTTTTTTATACGCCCGTCAACATTTTGACGGGACGTTTTATGGTATACAAATGTCCGGCGTCCGTCCGTCCGCATGTCGCACTGTAACTTGAGAACCGCTTATCCATTTCATGAAACTTAACATAGTTGTTTCTTATGATGGTTTTCGGAATTTACTCATATTTTTAGTGAAACCATTTGTATTTACACGCATCTTTGTCGGAATTAAAATAAAAACAAAACACTTATAAATATATATATTCCTTTTGTATATCTTACATAAACATTTTAACAAGCTGACCACACTCTTATTTATAAGTTGGCGCACATCAAAGTCGTGCTTCTATGGCAAACAATTTTGTTGCAAAAGAAATGAAACAACAGCAAAATTATTTGTCCTTTTCATCATTTTAAATAAGAACAACACATTAATTAAATATTTGAAGCATAAATCTTTTCGATACAATTGTTTTAAATCACTTAAAATAAAAAAAGATGGTCATTGTTTAATCAGTTGCTATATGGTTTATTCCTTGAATGCCAACATCCTTTGATATACCGACAATTTACCTGTAAAATAATGTTGGCGTTCGAAGAATAGGTGCAAGAAGTTATCACAACAAAAGTGCATGCTTATGAAAACAATCATACTAATTAAACAGATAAGTAATATCTAATTCATGTTTTACAAGTTGTTGAAAATAATTTTTTGCTGTAAATGCTTCAACAAATATGGATTTTCAACATGTACATAGTCATATAGTCAGGAATTCCAGTTAACACAAATTCTATAACTGCTTCTTTGGACTTTGAAGTATTTTTTCAATATTTCGATAGCTGTAATATCCTCCCATATTGGTAGAAGTTCTTGTAACTTTGTTTGATGTGTTTGATTACTATGTTTTAGTATGTTCAGTTTGTTTAGAATATTTTTCCTAGTTATAATACTGCACCTTTTTTTGTAGATCATGATTTATAAATATATATTGGTAAGGGGTAAATTACAGGCTTCCGACTTCGGAACAGGCACATACATACAGAATGTGGCGGGGATAAATATGTTAGCGGGATCCCAACCCTCCCACTAACCTGGGACAGTGTTGTAACAGTACAGCATATAAAGAACGAAAAATACACGTCGGTTGAAAAAGGTTGTTGTTTGCTCTTTGGTCGGGTTGTTGTCTCTTTGACACATTTCCCATTCCCATTCTCAATTTTAACTCATCGGATGAATACAAATAGAAATATTACACAGAGTGGACGTGGCCGTGTACTTTTTATACGAACAACAAAAAGACATTAAGTACAGATCTGAGAGTATTCGCCGGTACGGGCAGATAGTACAAACCCACTGAATACTAATAAAAAAAATCATACTTATATGTACATGATTTACAATGGTTTACTTTTTAAATTGTTATTTGTATGGAGAGTTGTCTCATTGGCACTCACACCACATCTTCCTATATCTATGAAACTATACCAAATGATATGAAATTAGATAAATCTCTAATACCTTTTTTTAGTTTGAAATAATTGTATTTAACTTAAATGTCTTTAATATTTCTAATGTTACTTATGTTAATAAACATTTTCCATTCCAAAATTTTGATTTTTTTTTCAATAAAAAGTCATAAAATGTTTTCATTTTAGTTCTTTAAATTCATACTAATTTTAACCCTAAAATTTTGCTATTTTTGCTAATCAAAAAGTGATAAAAATGTTGCAATTTTGTCAAGTTCACTAATTATTTTTATCAGTTAAATACTTATAAAAACACCTATTGTTTTTATATAAACATCCATTGAAATATTTTTGTTGGCATTCAAGGAATAGGTTACATATAAAATGTTGGCATTCGAGGAAGACACCTGCTATATATATATGTTTTTTGGCACGTGTCAAACGGTTCATTGATTTTCGGCATATCAAAGAAAAACCGGCACGTGTCTAAATAATGTTGAATATCTCGTTTATTTAGGATTATTTTTCTGTAAAATTTGAAATTTATGCATTAAATATCAATCTCTAACATGATATTTAAAAATAAGACATATAACAGCACTCCTTCTATTCCTTAGGCAGCAACCATTTGATTTTCTGGGGGGGTGGGGGGGTGGGGGGGGCTACGGTTTTTTTTTCTGGACAAATTTTTTTTTTTCGCCTGCGGCAAAAAACAATCTATTTTTTTCACGACAAGTCGGAAACAATTTTTTTCTTTCAATTTTAGCTTTACATATAGTGGCAGCTGAGGGTGAAACAAACATTTTTTTTTTCTCAGAATCAAAAACAAATTATTTTTTTCTCCAAAAACTGGAAACAAACTTTTTTTTCCAAAAAAAACCATAGCCCCCCCCCCCCCCCCCCCCCAGAAAATGAAATGGTTGCTGCCTTTAGGCTTAGTGGCATTGTATAGTCAAAGCCTTAGTGCACTAAGGATTCCTAAGCAGTGTTAGGACGTACCGAAAAAAAAACATCCGTCATTCTTTAATAATCATAGAAAGTTAACAACTAGTTTGTTTCCCGGCCGTTATTGAAATTCTTGACAATACCTTAATATTTGTATGTTCCGAAGGCATACTGAATGTTTTACGGAGGGGACCAACCTAGTCAGTATAACAACGTACTATTGTGAATTATTTTTCGGATAATAATCTTTTAGACATACATTAAAAACGGTGACATTGATAGGCAACCATGAACACAATGAAAAATGAATCCGTGAAAGTGTGCCATGTTTAATCCATTCAAGTAAAGACTTGTTATGATAATACCATATATTTAACTAATTTATATAAAAAAAAATAAATAAAAAAACACAAAAAAACAAGATTATATCTTAAACTTGTAAATCCAATTTCAAGTTTTAAAAGTTCCTCAATTTAAAATAATACATGATATATTTGCGTGATCTTATATTTGTTTAATTAAAATAATGCCTTCAAATACATGTAATGTTTATTTTTATTCAATTTTCCACAAAACATTTTAGCTTAGTTTAAATGAAATTCAGAACAGAGAATTCAATCACTGTTGAAGAGAATATACATATTCGTGTTAATTCGCCTCAGTTTAATTCATGTTTGACATTTAACATTTTAATCCGCAATCCACATTTACCCGACAATCTTGTATATTGTATTTTCTCAATGAAATAACATAACGTGCATGTGACCATCAGAAACTAAGACAAAAATGATATTTATAATGGTATTTATCAAAACTTAAATATTTCGAAATATCTTAGTAGCATAGGAATTTGCCAAATAAGCGAAGAATTATAATCTACCTAGGATTTACAACCAAGGATTTGTATAGTTTCTTTTCAATAAAATATTGTTGGTGTTTTTGGCGACTTTAGCAGCAACATTGCCATTAAATAAAAATATTAAATTTTCGCTATATATATATCTGATAATTATAGCTGCGGGTTAAAATGTTCATTAAAATGTATAATATTATACTATAATGGGCATTTTAGAATGACATGAAGTTCATCTTCAATAGTAGAGCTACAACACATGTCATCTCGTGGACTTCTTTTCTTTCATACTTTCCAGTTTCTATTTTTTTTAGTGGAGCTACCCCACATTTAAATTTTGCAAAAACACATTTGTTTTTAATTGACAGAATATTTTTAACAAATACCAGTTGGCCAACAGTATATTTTTAAGTCCATTTTCGCTCAGTTAAATAGAAATTCCAATTTTAACTCTTCTGTCGTAGAAATGTCAATATCCTGTTATTGTTTGTACGTACAACATGTATCATTATATCAAAATGTGTCAGTCCCAGCCAATTGCAAGATTCACCGAATCACCACAAAATCTTTACAGATGATAAAATATTTACACAAAAAGTCTTGAATCTGTATGAACGTTATGTACGATGAAGTTAATTAAGAGTCTACAAGAAAGTAAGTATGACTGTAAATTTTATTTAAAGTCGGAACATACATATATATTTTATATATATATACATACATATACTTTAACCGCTCTATAACCGACTATCATATAAAAACCGCAATGTATGAACGTTACACAATTAGAGATGAACATTTCACAAATGCACGTTAGCTGATCTACACAATTATACACGATTGACGAACGCACGATACACGGTTAAGAATGAATGATTGATGAACGCACGATACACGCACGATACACGGTTAAGAATGAATGTTTGATGAGCGCACGATACACTCACGATACACGCACGATACACGATAAAGAATACACGATGCACGCACGTTACACGGAAAATACACGGAACGATGAATGATGAATGCACGATTGGTACACGCACGATACACGCACGATGCACGCACGCAACACGCACGATACACGATGAACGCACGGAATAATGGTCAGTTTGAATTTTAGAAGGTCTGTAATAGTGAGGCAAAATATATATGCCGAGCGTAACGAGGCGATTTTTTTTCGGCGAGGGGTCTGGGGGGGGGGGGGTCTGGGGCCGCTTAGGACCCCCAGAAGCTTTGAGAAAAATAACGCAAAATCATGCATTCTGAGCGTTTCCCAGACTCTTTCTAACATTGAAACGCAATTAATATTTTAGTCATTTTTCTCCGACAATATGCTGGTCTCAAAGCAAAAACGTAGATTCATTGTAATTTGGGACTTTTAGGTTTTACGGGGACAACATCATTAGCAGACCGATATGTAGGATAAAGCAAAAATCGTAAGTCTTATAGTCATAAAAACCGGGTCTGTCTGTCTGTTCTTGTTTTGTATTGTGCTTAGACTTTGGTGATTTTATAATGACTAGATTTAAACATAGTGACAGTGCAGTAATATACTTTAAGTACTAGTACTGCCTAAGTCGACACTAAGAACCATCTTGACCTTGTTTTACGGTATTAATGATTCTTTTATTGTTGAAGACCCTCCGTCTACTACCAAGATGAAGAACAGGAATAAAAACTTTGAACATTGGTCATTTGTATTTTTTCTATGCATTGACTTTGTGTGAGATAAGTTCCCGTGTACGTTTTCTCCATATTCCTTTATTTTCTGTTAAAGGGTCTTAACAAGACTTAATGCAAGTTTAATCCGTCAATGTAAAAGGTCATATAGCTATACAGTGATGGTTATTTTTATAGATGATTTGATACCGATGAATTGGTCGTCTTACTTTAATTTAAACCATGTCAGCTGTTTAGTTTTATCTACAAAAAGATTCAGTTTTGTATTCTTTGATATCAAGTTCAATGCCCCATGCAGAAACGACCAGTTTTTTTCTGTGTCCAGTAGCATCGTATATTCTTAAAATATTTTGTCGCACAATGTCTGGACATCGGTTAACATGCAACATTGCAAAACCACACGTTTACAAATGGAAATTAACCCTCAGACTATCGTCACAAAGTAGGACAATAAATGAACAAAAGACAAACCCGGGACACATAATAACAAACAATAGACCATCAACTCTGAAAACAAAACTAAAAGTAAAATAGAAATATGGATCACGAAAAACATGCAGGGACGACAGCAGAGAGTGAAGAGAACTTTCTTTTTTGCAAGACACTTTCCGTGAACACAATTTGATATGAAGACAATTTTTTTGTTTCAGTTTTTTTTTTAAAGTTTTCAACATGAGGCATTTGCCTCATTTGCCTCAATGTAGTTACGGCCCTGACAGTTCCTTCACTTTGTTTAAGATGTAGAGCTGTCTCTTTGACACTCAATTGTACACCACTTTGTCAAGCGGGGGGTTATAGTAATAAATAAGTCCGTCTTTCCGTTCGTCCGTTGGGCCGGTACAATATGTTTCGCCGGTTTTTTAAATGGAGAGGGGGTCCAATCCAGGAGAAAAGGGGATTCCAAATATATGTTCCCATACAAATGAATTGATAGTTAAAAAAGGTTTCAAACTGCCGGATCCCTTTTTTTTTAATCCGTCACTGATATAACTATTAATTAATCTTATTCGGATTCCTTATCATAAATGATAATGACTGTATTGTGCACCGTCTATTTCGAATTTTAGTAAACAATCTTTTATGGGGTTACTTTATATAGGATACTGACTTGAACATTGCATTATATGGGAGCACCCATCAGGTATTTCCAACATCTCCTAAGTTAAACCAATCATTAAAGTTTTCTGAAATTGCTCCACTTTTACTCGATTAATGCATTATGGACCTTCTATTTCTGTAAACTTACCAAAATTGTATCACATGTATTATCCCCCTACGCAAAGCTGTCTTTATCCATTTTTTGTTATTTTAAAAGAGACAAGCTTGATTTATGTTTATCATCAATTGGTAAACGGCGAACGGTGTAAATAATCTTTAAAAATGTTATAGCTTAACAGATAACTGTAACGATACACTATTATACAAAGTCCACAAGCGAAGCATGTATTACTTTTTAGGGATTTGATTTAAAATAAGACTGATGGAACAAAATTGCAATTATTTTGCTGTCTAAAAAAATCATCAGAAATATATTTGTATTGTCTGATGAAAGTAATTACACGTTATAGTTCCCTGGATAGTTCATAATATCACAGATACACGTATATACCTTCAAATTGATGTTGTTTTTTCTTCAAAATCACGACTGGTCATACAGTCAAGAAATCTGAAATCGCTTCTAGAATACAGTCAGTTCTAGACTGATCGTACAGTAATTTATTTTGGGATCCTCAAGGAAAACATATTTTTTATGGGAAATACGAATATTCTACTTAAATACGAAAAGAATATTGAAACAGTATATATTTAACTGTAAACTGATGCAAATATTTGCAATAAAAGATTATTTTCTTTGTACTACGAGAGCAAAATTGTCCATCGATTTCACTTATTTCTACCAAGTTGATGTGATGCACACGTATATTTTATATTCTAATGCATGTTTTTGTTACAGTTACTCATATTTATGATGCTATATATACCTTGAAAATGTTCAATGCACTTTGTAGATATAGGAGTAAACAAATGATGAGAAAAGTTACCGTAGGCAAAACCGTCCTGTTAGCCAGTTGGAAATCATCGCTTCGAAAATCGCGACTTCCGGATAGCGTACAGAATAGTATCTACACTGTGTGTATATGTACTACAACTTTTTTTTTGTCTTACACCAAAGGCTAAACGTTACGACACAGGGTAAGATAGAGGCAGTACGGAAAAGGCATATGGAGTTGTATGTGTACAGCAGTCAAAACGTATTTGAATTTGAGGTCCTGAATTTCCAGTGAGAAGTAAAGATTTGTTTACCCTTTTTTAACCACTAGTCCACTGCCCCGGACTAGTTAATATTTATTTGGATTGAAGTATTTGTAAAAAAATGTTTAGACACATAAGAAATATTACCGAATATTGGTCTTCGGGCCAATAAATTTGAGATTTAATAGTTTGATAAACTTTATCTAAAATTTCCAACCCCAAATATTAAATACTCCGCTCACATTTAAGCACAGGATATCTTAACTTTATAATTCCCGTTCTGAAAAGAAGGAGACGAATGAGTTTGTAAATTGGGATCGAAATTATCAAAACTATATAAATGTACATGTTCCGGACAATATAAGTACTTGGACCAGAATAACTCAATATAGCAACGCTGAAAAAATGAAATTTATGCTGAATTTCTTATAAAGTACTTGTAGATTTAAGAGGCTGGGACATGAATCATTGAGCTTTTCAGCAAAAAAATGGAAAATAGAAAAATATAGAATTTCTTCAAATGGTGATATTTTCATGCATTCATCGTGTATAAGGCAAAAAAACATTTTTTGTTGTTGAAATCCGTTTTTATTGTGTGTATTAGGACCCTTAACCTGGGACCCATATATATAACCAATGACTGTTTTGTACTTTGACATATTATACACATTTTACAACGTAATAAACGCTTAAAAATTAAAGAAAATGTTTATACTGAAGTAAAAAGTTAATAAATCAAGGAAAAATTATAGAAATAATAATTATAACATTTTGTCAAAGGATATTTGAGTGGTTTGTGTAATTTATTGCCCCTTTTGATCGATAAATTTAATTAATGTTCAACATTCATTTTTTCAAAAGCGCAACATATTATCATTGAAGTTATACATTTAACAACAAGCAGACATGCTAGTTGAAAAATAAATAAAAGAAAATCGGGTAGCAAATGACTAAAAGGACAGTTACGGAAAGCTGAAAATTTGAATGAAATGCAGTTGGAACATGTTTTGATTATCTCCCCTGACAACTGAGATACTCGATTATCTCCCTTACACACTTCCTGTACAGCAGACAACAACATTGATTTGAGGATTGCAGACGATTTACAAGATTTTTGCAGCAATTAGATACTGTACATACAATATGAACAACAATTATGGCACAACAATCAGGTAATTTGAAAAATATTAACCACCACACTGCAACCATTCAGTTTTCTAGGTACAAATAAAAAATATGAGCACTGTCCAAATCACAAGCTGTTTTGCCATAAAATATCTGGATATATACTGCCTTACTGGGTTGACTGGAGGATAAAAATTACTTTTCAATTTCCATAAAGATAAAGATAGTACAGTAAGTTCCCAACCATAAATTGTCCTGTCATTTTCAACTGAAATTGACATTCTTGAAAAAAATATTGCAAATACAAAAATGTTACTTCAAGTTAAGAGACCACAAGCACTTGTTTCTATCCATAGAATATATAAATATGGATAGTCTACCTTCCTGTGGTCATGACCCAGTTCTATAAAATAATTACCAAAAGATGTAGAAATTTTTTAAGTTTTCTTATTCAAATTGGCCATTAATTTAGTCAGACTCGTTTACATTTTCTCGCAAGATGAGTACAAATCAGGGCAGAATTTTTCTGGATGTGTATAATATCACTTTTGCTATAAAGCAGTTTTTTTGTTTTTTTTTTATGTGCAACTATTCATTTCAGTGGCTGATCCAGGAACTTTCATAAGAGGGGGCCCACTGACTGCCTAAAAGGGGGCCACTCCAGTCATGCTTCAATGATTCGCTATATTATTATATTTAATCAGCCAATTTTTTTCCTCAATAGGGGGCCTGGGCCCCTGAAAAACCCTCCAAGGAGATCTGCTTTCCCATTTTCCACCCCTTATACAACTTAATCCAGAGTTTTCCTGTAGTATCTATAGAGAAAAGATTATTAATATTATTTATTTTTTCCTGAGCCGGGCTGAGTTACTTATTTTCAGCTTTTTCCAGGACAAGTTATTATGCCCCACCTACGATAGTAGAGGGGCATTATGTTTTCTGGTTTGTGCGTCCGTTCGTCCGTCCGTCTGTCCCGCCTCAGGTTAAAGTTTTTGGTCAAGGTAGTTTTTGATGAAGTTGAAGTCCAATCGACTTCAAACTTGGTACAAATGTTCCCTGTGATATGATCTTTCTAATTTTAATGCCAAATTAGAGATTTTACTCCAATTTCACGGTCCAATGAACATAGAAAATGAGAGTGCGAGTGGGGCATTCCTGTACTGAGGACACTTTCTTGTTTTAATAATTTCTGTCCCCTCTCTCTCCTTCCCCCTAGAATATCAAATGTTTGTCCCTTTACAAAGCATGTAAAAATACTGTAAGAGACACTAAAGGTGTTATTGTACATGTTGTATGTAACAGGTACTGCAATCCCACTTGGAGTGTACATGGTGTACATGTATATTCAGTTTGCAGTCTTTAAACATTGTCCGCATTTGTGGACACGGCATAAAACACATACTACAATACATGTATACTGTTTAATAAAGTATTCATATTTGGCAATTTTTAATTTAAAACACAACACATGCCTATAAAAAATCATCCATAATTTGGCCATTTTTATAAATATAAAACACAACACACGTTGATATATATATATATCTAATATTTGAACATGTTGAATATTATATATATAGTTACAACAGAGGCAGAAATTTCAAATCAAAGTGTAAACTATACACTGGCAATATAAGCTGTGTGCGTACGTTCCTCAATCCTGTAGGGTTGGCATCATGCAAGTTATTATTTAGAACTGAAACGGAAAAGTTAATTCCTTAAGAGGGCTGGACTGCAGTTGAAAGGGTCCTCGGCATTTTATACTTCTACTGAAAAAAAATGTGATATATATGTTGTTATCATGTTCAATATATAGGAACAATATTTCCCCTTGAAACATGTCACCTACAAACCTATCAAACTCGAAGTGTTCTTGCAATGATTTATTATATGTTGAGTGTGCGTCACAATTTCTACAGGAGCCAACATGTTTAAATCACATCCTTTAATAATATATTAAATCAAAAGTTGCTGCATATTTAGGCAGCAACCATTTGATTTTCTGGGGGGGGGGGGGGGGGGGCTATGGTTTTTTTTGGAAAAAAAAGTTTGTTTCCAGTTTTTGGAGAAAAAAATAATTTGTTTTTGATTCTGAGAAAAAAATTGTTTGTTTCACCCTCAGCTGCCACTATATGTAATGCTAAAATTGAAAGAAAAAAATTGTTTTCGACTTGTGAAGTTGTCGCGAAAAAAATAATTTGACTGTGTCCATCAGATATACAAATGTAAAATGCAATAGTCAATCATGTAAAAAAAAAACATTTAATTTGATGGTGCAGTGGTTAGCATGCTAGTCATGCATTCGGGAAATCTATGGAATATTTTATTAGGGTCAAATTATGAACTTTAAAATTTTAGTTTGTTTTGGACGCAGAATTAGTAAGTAAAAAAAAGTATACCAATTTTTATTTAAAAGTTTAAATGGAGCATCTTTGAAATTGAGAATGGAAATGGGGAATGTGTCACAGAGACAACAACCTGACCATAGAAAAAACAACAGCGGAAGGTCTCCAACAGGTCTTCAATGTAGCGAGAAATTCAAATTCCTGCACCCAGAGGCATCCTTTGGCTGGCCCCTTAACAAAAATATACTAGTTCAGTGATATTAAATGAAGCCATACTAATTTCCAAATTGTACACAAGAAACTAAAATTAAAATAATACAAGACTAACAAAGGCCAGAGGCTCCTGACTTGGGACAGGCGCAAAAAATATTGACTTGAATATTTAGATAAACAGTAAACAATTTTTGTTTTGAAGGTCTGTGTAAATTCATCGTTTAGCTCCACCCAAGTAACAATGTATAAAAAGGAAACAATTATAGATCGGCCTTTGACACTGAGAATTAGCTCACACCAAAAAGCGTGCTATATGAGGATCCCTAAATGACCAGTGGAACACAATTCAAACCAGAAAACCAACGGTCTAATCTACTTACAAAACATTTATTTGAATTCTTTCCTTAATAAAAAAATCTTCTATTCCTACCTACCAATCCTTTAGTTTTATTTCAAGAAGGTGAAGTTATTAAAATTGTTTTTGAAAGTGTTATTTAATGTTGTATTTGAAAACGTCAGACCAAAGCACAACAGCAACACCATTGCACTATGCTTCCCCATCACACCTCTTAGTCCTACATGTATAAAAAAGAAGATGTGGTATGATTGCCAATGAGACATTACTTTCTTTAAGAGACCAAAATGAAATAGAAATTACAATAACAGGTAACCATACGGTCTTCAACAATGAGCAAAGCACATACCACGTAGTGACTAGTCAGTTATATAAGGCCCCTATATGACAATGTAAAACAATTCAAACTAGACAACTAATGGCCTTATATTTATATAAAAAATGAGCGAAAAACAAATATGTAACACATAAACAAACAACAACCACTGAATTAATGGCTCTTGACTTGGTACAGGCACATACATACAAAAAGGGGGAGGGGCAGTTATTCAATATAACTTCAAATTTGAATTTGATGCGTGAATTTCCAGAAAAAGGTTCGATTTTGGACATTCTTGCTTAAATTTCCCAATTTTAAAGTTTTGGCTCTAACAAGTCCAGTTCAATGTTAGAGTTTTGTGCAAATAAGAGTCACTGAATATGCATAATATCATTTTCTTTTCCTGAATATGCATTTACTTTAACCTGCCAATGTACTTTTTTAAAACAATTATCCATCCAATAACTTAAAAATATGGTCATGGGAATTATTTTATTTTTTGTATGTTATTTATGATAATAGACCTTTTACAGTCATTTCAATTTTGAGGTCAGAAATATTTTTTTGGTTTTGGAAAATAAATTAAACTTTTGATATAAGGCCTAAAACAAAATATTGTTTGTTTCCCCAATCCCTACCGACCCTTCAAAAGTGATCCTACTCATGAAATTTTATTGTCAAAAATAAGTCAAATATTATTTTATTCATTTCTGATTTTCGGGCCTACAAAATCATCCAATAATATTCAGGCATTTTGAAAAAAAAAATTTTTTTTTACCTACCTACCCACACCTGGCTTGGCAGGGTCGGGATTGGGGAAACAAACAATAAATTGATTTAGGCCTAAGACATGTGTTAGATATGTTTGCTGTAAAAGCGATATTTCACTATTGATTTTTTCTAACTTTATTGATAAATGATTCTATTTTTTTGCAGGTGGAAATCCTTTATGCTGTAGCTTTGGAGAATTTACTAGTGTTAATAATATATTTTGTGAGTCAAATGCTAAAGCTGATTGTAACAAAGTTCTACCTCTTATATCATGCAACAAATCCATTGAATCTCACTGCAGACGTTTTCATATAAACTTTAAAGATGTCAATAATGAAGCTGACTTATTAAAATATCGTGGAGGATTGTTTGATATACCAACAGAGCAATGCACAATTTGTCCAAACCATAGGTACAGATTAGGCTTAGGATGGAGAAGCAGTCAATTATGCATGCTGAAATATTGTTCAAGGGGAAAGGAAACACAAAAAAGAAAGAAACCTCTTTTGAAAGGAACTATTGCTTTGTGTCAGTCCCTTTATCTGTGGAAACAAAGACACCAATTAATACAGATTGGATCAGGTAGCAATCTATTTTAAAAGAATAAGTCCAATGAACCAATATTCAAACTATGAATAACAAACCTTTGAACCTCGATCCTCATGGGGTTATTGATTATAAATGTGATTATTTGGCCATTTGTTACTGATTATTTGATTACTAAACCAAATTTTACATGATTTTTTGATTACAGACTCTTGAGTTTAAAGAAATAGTTGGCCCGAGACCACAATTAATTCCTCTATTAGTTCTTTATAACGTTTTGTCTCATAAAAAAAAATTGAACTGTTCTTTTTGGCAGATCTTTTGTGTGTGTAATGTACAGTACAAGTCCAAAAATATGTCCAAGTTTCAGAAACATTGCATGTTTACAACTTACAAATTTAGCCAATACACATCTCTACCCCTATGGACAAGTCAAGAGATGTTCCGAAAACTGTAAATATCACCTTTTTGCACCTGACCTAATCACTCTTTCCATATCAAAATCAGTTAAAATAAAACATCTAAAAAATTATTTCACCTCTCTTCTTTCATTTCCACCTTATAAAAGCTAAGAAATGTTTGAGAAAAGGAAAGAAAAAAATTTAAGAAGAAATACACTTAAATTAAAGGGAACTATATTCGTGAACAACGAAAAGCGGGGTCATTAATTGTGGTCTTGGGCCTATTAGGGGCCAAAAACTTGACCAATTCCAATAAAACTTGGCATGATTTAAGCTTAGTGTATTATGAGTCAGTTTACAAAGTTTCAAAGCCATATGATACATATTATAGAAAATGTGGCATTTTTTATATCTCAACTTTGGTTGCTGAATTGTGACGTTGAAATAGAAAAATTTCAACTTTCAAATTTTCGCTTCAAAAATCCCCCGAAACACCAAATTGCACTTTTTTATGTTTCAATGCATAAGATATTATATATTCAAAGTTAATGATAGCATACTTAATGTATGAGACTTATAAAAATTTGACAAAAGTTAATTTTATATGTGCCTATGCCAAAAAATAGAGGTTTTAAAATGAAGCGAGGCCTTATATGAAATGTAATATTTTCCACTTATAACAATTTTCTGAAGTTTCTAAGTTAAAACAAAACATTTAACATATCATAAATGTTCTTTTCATGTAAATATAAGTTTCAAAAAGCATAACACATGAGTTTTACATGGTATTAAGCAATGTCAAGCTTAAAATAACAAGTTGTCAATTTTGACCGTTCCCTATATTTCCATATTTAATTGCATATAAATGATATTGGAGATGAAAATATGCTTCTTTTTGCCAAAATTCTTGCTGAGATATGATCAAATTTGAAGCCTGGATGTAACAAGACTGTTGCTTTTAATTGTATATGTAGAAAGTATGGTCTGATGCAAAGTTTTTTCAATTTACTGTTTAAAACCTGCATGGAATTTCAGTCTTAAAATGCCAATATTTTAACCACCAGCCATCCAACAGAAGAAAATAAAGGTATTCTGTGAAACAGACAAGTTTAAACAACCAGTAATAAGTGCTTTTCATATAGATTCAGTGCAATCTGTTTAAAGAAATACAATTTTAAAGTGCATAGAACTTCATATTTCACTTGCTTCGTACGGACCGCTAGACCTAGACTATTAAAACAGCTCATTTTATACTCTTTTTATGCTTTTATCCACTTTTCTTTGTGTTCAGAGTTCACAAATGAGTAAAGCACATGAAATAAATACCACAAACACAAATAGATATCAGAAAAAAATTGTCAGAGAAAAATTAAGGATGCTGATTTTGCAAAAATATTGAAAAAAGTGAAAAAGCTACTTTTTGGGCATATTGGCTGAAAAGTGACTTTTTTTACAAATTTCTATCAAATAAAAGTGGAAATCATTTCTTCTCCTATAGTTTGACAAATCAATACCAATAGATCATTCAGAGAAGTTGTCAAAATATAAATTCAAAATTTGCTGAAATGCACCTCTTAGGCCCGAGACCACAATTAATTCCTCTATTAGTTCTTTATAACGTTTTGTCTCATAAAAAAAAATTGAACTGTTCTTTTTGGCAGATCTTTTGTGTGTGTAATGTACAGTACAAGTCCAAAAATATGTCCAAGTTTCAGAAACATTGCATGTTTACAACTTACAAATTTAGCCAATACACATCCATACCCCTATGGACAAGTCAAGAGATGTTCCGAAAACTGTAAATATCACCTTTTTGCACCTGACCTAATCATTCTTTCCATATCAAAATCAGTTAAAATAAAACATCTAAAAAATTATTTCACCTCTCTTCTTTCATTTCCACCTTATAAAAGCTAAGAAATGTTTGAGAAAAGGAAAGAAAAAAATTTAAGAAGAAATACACTTAAATTAAAGGGAACTATATTCGTGAACAACGAAAAGCGGGGTCATTAATTGTGGTCTTGGGCCAGTTAATGATGAATGTGATTATGGGAAACCCCCCCCCCCCCCCCCCCATGTGGGGCCTCACTTTTCACTCTGTAATCATGTCAGGATTTACTTTCCCTGATAATACATTAAAACAACATCAATCAATCATATAAACCAAATAACTAGTTCTTCCAAATCCAAACAACATAATAAATTGTAACTACATGTAACCCATGCTGTACATTATTTGTATGTTTTTGACCTATCATGCTTTGAATGATTTTTAGTCATGAACAGTTATGACATCCTCCACTTCAATATAAAGTAAAGTTTTTTTTTACATTTTGCTTACAGGGGTGTGTACTTTTTGTCGGAAAGAAATAGTGAAAGAATTAAAGGACCATGAAACAAAGGATAATAAAGATTATGAATGCCAGCTGAATGTAAGAATCAATTATAAAAATATAAAAAAGAAGATATGGTGTGATTGCCAATGACTCTTCAAAAGAGATCAAATGACACAGAAATTAACAACTAAAGGTCACCATACAGTCTTTAACAATAAGCAAAGCCCATACTGCATAGTCAGCTGTAAAAGGCCCTGAAATGACAAATGTAAAACAATTAAAACGAGAAAACTAACGGCCTAATTAATCTACCAAAAACATTAACGAAAATTAAATATGTAACACAGCAAACGGCAACCACTGAATTTCAGGCTCCTGACTTGGGATATGCACATACATACATAATGTGGTGGGGTTAAATATGTTAGCTGGATCCCAACCCAACCCCTGGCTTGAGACACAGGGGTGTAGCAGTACAACATAGGAACGAACTATAATAAATCAGTTGGAAAAAGCTTAACTCATCAGATGAATACAAATAGAAATAAATCTAAAAAAAAACACACAGTCACAGTGGACGTGGCTGGGTACTTGTATATCCCAACAACAAAAAGAATTAGTACAGATCTGAGAGTACTCGCAGAAGTTACTGATCATGCCAGCTAGTTCAAGTTAAAATCACAAAAAAATTTCTGAAACCATTTACTGATTTTAAAGAAGCAAATCCCTTACAAATTGCTTTCAAATTATATATATAAACAAAATGTTTTCTATTCTTTACCAAATTATTATTATTGAGACTTCATCATAACAATTGATCTACAATCAAGCCACATCAGGAAATCCTTATATTGGTGGTGTTCAAACTCCAACTTGGCCAAAAGGCCAAAACGAAGAAGAAAAAAAAAATTATGGATGAGCAGTCTAGTACAATACCTTCCAGTTTTGGTCCTTGTATCATAATATAAATATTGATAGGGTTACTGGGTATACTCATTTTTATATGATTTCCAAAAACATAGTAGATTCAGTTATTTTCCATATATATACATATTTAAATGATGCAGCCAGATTAGAATTGATTGATTTTTTTTCCAGAATGAAACTTGTATTGAAAGAGATCTAGAGACAAATATTGAGTTGCACAGTCAGTTTTACCTAGCAGATCAACTAGACTATCTTATGGAAGAATCACAATCAGTAGAAGAAAGTGAGAGATATGAAATTACAGTAAGTCAGCTGTTTATAATGTACATGTATATATCAAGTCATATTTGACAGAGCTTTTATGTTTTTATGCAACACTTGTTGATAAACAGGTAATATGCATAAGCCTTATCTGTCTGTACATTTGTATGTCATTCCCCAAATGATTTCCATTCTCTTACTTAAATTTTCCTCAAACAAAAATTATAGAACTTATACATAATGCTTATAACCTCAAAACATAGATCAAGTTCCAATTTGGTTGGTGTTACCTTTACCAATCCTTAATTGTATGCCTCTCAATGGTATTATATCTGAACGAGGGCATCATCTGTGTCACAGTCTCCATTTATTATATAAAGTGGGGTACAAAAGGTCAGCACCTATTGTGAAGCTTTCTATTTCAAATCTGATTGTTATGCCTCCGCCGCTATGTTAATGGGGCATTATGTTTTACCCATGTCTGTCTGTATGTATATGTTCTTATGAATATCCCAAAATTGGCTTCCATTCTCTGACTTTAGTTTAATTTTGATGAATTATTTTGTCAACTTTGCTGTCATTTAAATTTTGGTATGGAAGTGTTGAGAGATTTTTTTGCAGAAAATTAAAAATGGCAAATATTTTGCATAGAGCTCATTAAAAAAAAAAATATCTTATAGAATCTTTAATTTTTTAACTAGATTTTCAAAAAAAGATCATGCAATTTATATTTTGGTTGTATGTATTGTATGGCACACAGGCGGGTTAGTTGGTAAGCCAGCAGCTCTGGTCCAGTGTCTATGTATAATGATAACCTTTGAACTGTTGCTTATATTTTTCATAAAAGCTTTTTGAATTTAACATATTGTTACTGATGGAACAATGAAGGTAAAGTTTGATATTAGCAAATTCCACTGTCATGGTTATAGATTAAAAAATGGTGTGACACAAAAAAATAAAAAATAAAACTGGTTTAATTACCCTCATTGTGTTATTCTTGTTTCTATTTGTTTTTAATTTAAGAATAAAATAGAATAACAACAAATCTCTTTTTTTATAGAATGAAATGTATGTGAAAAACAAGCAGAAAGTGGAATGCAGCAGTCCTGGTTACCTTGCAGAATTTCCCAAGTCAAAGTGAACTGCAGTTCTTTAGCAGTTAATTAGCATTCACAGTTCCCACTTGACAGCAGTTATTTGGCAGTTTATTAGCATTCACAGTTACCAAATATAAGGCAATGATTAATTTGCATAAAGGCATTCCAATAGCATTCCATAGCTGTTTCTTAGCAGTTTATTTAGCCTTCACAGTTCTTTGGCAGTTATTTTTAACGAAAAATTTAAATGAGATCTGAATATTCATGAGAACTGCTATAATAACAGCTATCAAATAATGAATATTCATGAGAACTGCTATAATAACAGCTGTCAATAATGAATATTCATGCCAACTGCTAAGTTTTACATCCTAATATGGTTTTATAAACTGCTAATAACTGCTGTGGAATGCTATCAGATCTGCCAAAAGTTGCAATATTATACAAAGGCGACACATGAATACTGGTAATCAATATACAGTGTACAAGATATGAAAGCAAAAATTATTAAAATTCTAATATTTTACTGTAAGTCTTATGTGAAATTTCAAAAAGTTGTACTTAAACTTGTATTTGTAATTAGAGCAGTAACTATACAATCTAGTAACAGACCTAATTTTAAGGGAATTTAAAAAAAAAAAAGAGTAGCACTTACTTTCTGGTCTTAGACCCTTTATTAATTATATAAGTGGCCGTAATGATATAGGAACAATTAAAAATGCACTTTAATTATCAAAACTTTTAAAAAAGCAACTTATTTAAGAGCTATTACTGCTAAGAGGCTTATCACTACCTTGACTAAGTGATTTTCAAATAAGAAGTTGTTTCATTGTTATCATTATTTTATTACCAAACATGCCAAATGTACTGTTTTTATTCTATTAAATGTGGACCAAAAGACAACAGTTATATCCTCTTTCTCTTTTGGAATTTTAAACAAATAAATTCTTGATACATGTAATATATATTATGTTTCTTTTTTCTGAAACAAACTAAAGTAAAATTATATATTATAAATTAATTTCATTAAATTGATTGTTTGGACAATTTTAACCAATCAGCTATTTGCAGTCTAGGTTTACCTATGAATTCCCTCCCCCTTTTTTCAACTCTCGAATATGATTAGATTTGTTTTTTTAACAAAATAATAGATTAAAATAATCATATCTATTTTTTTCAAATAACATCTTGAACTGTAAGTATATATATGCTAGTATTCTAATACAATCCTGTCAACATCAGATATTCTATTTAAGTACACAACTATCCCCCCTTTTTGGGGGGCTTTCTGTATGATTTCTGTTTCCCCCAACAAAGTTATGTCAGAATATACACAAGCATTAACTGTAACTTTCAACTTACTGTTCTGCAGGTGTGTAAAAGTATTCAATTCATCCAAAATTAAGCTTATAAATGACAAAAATACAGTTTTTCACTAGCAAGTATTTCCACACAACATGGAGCCAAAATGCACATTTGAAAATGATCAAATTATCTTCAAATAAATGTTTAACTTCAAGCTGAAAACATAACCAGATCCAAGCATTTTTATAACAAAGATTAATAGGTCAACTGCTATCGAACTGCTGTCATAACTGTTGTCCTGACTGCTAAGATGAATGCTAAGTCGAACACTAAGATGAATGCTAAGACGAATGCTAAGAAATGATGAAATGTGGCAGTTTTTCAAACTGCTATTAGATTGAATGCTTAGAACAGCTAAAGGACTGCTAAAAATATGAAGAACTGGCAAATAACAGCTAAAAAACAGCTAATAATAGCAGTTCAGTTTGACTTGGGTTGACAAATTTGTAGAAAATGAATCAGTAAAAGAAAGTGAGACAACTGAAATTACAGTAAGTTTAAAACTAAAACACATTGATATTGTTACATTATATTCAAGATGATATATATGACTTATTTACTCTATCATCCGTTGTTAGTGATTTATATGTTGCCTGCGTCAGTGTCTTCATCGATGGAGTCGCAAAAACTTTTGTCACACTTTTCTCATCAACATAACATTGGGCACAATCTTTATATATGGCTTAAAGCTTTAACATTGTGTTATAGTGTGTGCATTTATTTCATTGCCTTTCAACTTCCTGTTGAAACTTGTCACTTCTTGGCAACATATGTTTTCCATAGAAATATAAAAAAAAAGAAAGATGTGGTATGATTGCCAATGAGACAATTATCCACAAAAGACCAAAATGACACAGACATTAACAACTATAGGTAGCCATACGGCCTTCAACAATGACCAATGCCCATACCGCATAGTCAACTATAAAAGGCCTCGATAAGACAATTTAAAACAATTCAAACGATAAAACTAAATTTTTATGTAAAAAAATGAACGAGAAACAAATAAATGTAACACATAAACAAACGACAACCACTGAATTACAGGCTCCTGACTTGGGACAGGCGCATACATAAATAATGTGGCGGGGTTAAACATGTTAGCTGGATCCCAACCCTCCCCTAACCTGGGACAGTGGTATAACAGTACAACATAAGAACGAACTATAAAAGTCAGTTGAAAAAAGCTTAAATCATCAGATGGAAACTCACATCTAATGTTATTTTTAATCCTCCTTGCACTTTTGCGGGGACATAGAAATACTGGATGTCCAGTTTTGTAAGTGCTCCCAAAGGAGGAATTCCTGTGAGGTTTTTTGTATATAACTTATACTAGTACTAAAGGTTAATATCAGCATTATCTCGGACAAGTTCTAAAATGAACTTTTTTTAAAAAGAGTTGCCTGCTTGGAAATATTAATATTATGGAAAATTACCTCGTTAACACTCTCATAGGTATAAATTCATTAAATGTGTATATTGGCTATACCTCGATCAAATTTTAAGTTCAGCACTAAATGTTATAACACTTAATTTTTTTAAATATTTATAATCAGTGCAAGATTTTTTATTAAATTTGATATAAACATATTCTTTGTAGGAATTTTCCCAGACAGATTTTACAGATGATGAATCTCAGGGTAGTGTTTGGCGGCCTGACAGCCAAGAGTCTGTGCCTGAAAATGACTTAAAAAGAAAAGCCCTGGATTATTTTTTGACTGTTTGTGGTCTAGACCCAGTCAGCCAGCTACAGTGTAATTGGGAGGAAGCGTCTGAGCGCACTAGAAGAAATCACACAAATACAGCAACTTCAATCTTTCAAGAAGTTTTGAATGTTATTGCTCCTGGACAAGTGTCTTCTTTATCAAATGCTGTGCTACAAAGATTGTCTTCAACACAATCAGATGACAATAATATGCTTGAAGTTTTATCTGCTGCATATAACCAAGCCACAGATTGGGGAACACAAAGACAGATTTTATCTCTGTTTGGGGGAAATTACTCCTTGAAAGCAATTAAGGAATTTATTCCTGACTTGTCAAAATACAAGTACACCACAGCCAGAAAACATTCTTCAATGATTGGTACTGGACAACCTGTTAGTAAAACATCATATAGTCGAGAGGGTTTGACAGATGAGCAGATAAGCCATTTCATGGACTTCATTATGAGTCCATCCATAATGACAGATGCACCATATGGAGAGACACATCTCAAGATTTCATCAGGGGAAGTGTTTCATGTGCCAAAAATAATATTGAACAGTGTAAGAACCCGTGTTATTGAACAATATGAATCCTATTGTAAAGACACACATTTTGATGCCACAGCAAGTTCAAGATCCTATTTGAGAATAATGGAGGCAGTTGAACCAAACATTAGAAAGTGCATGAAGGGGTTGGACAACTATGCTGCTGATGGAGCCAAAGCATTTGAAGATCTAAAAAAAGTTGCAGAATTACTTGGAAAACTGGGGAAGGGAGCACTATGGCAAGAGTCTATCCAGAAATCCTTAACCTTGGGGAAGCAGTACCTCAAAATAGAATACAAGGTAATTAACTTATTATTTCAAAGAAATGTCATGTTGTGTATCAATGTAAAAACAAAATGAGAATATTATGCACATCTAAATTTTCCATTAATAAAAATGAATTTCTGAATTCCATAAAAAAAAAATTCTCCAATATTTGAGGACATTGTAGACCAGCAACTCTTAAACACAACTGTGCTAACAATACCGAGTAGCTACACATTCAAGAAACTCTTTCTTAACTTCCAGACTTTCCTCTCAGTTGCAACAAAAATGAAGATAATTATAACATGAACTTTTTTATTCTTTTCAGTTGCATATTTCCAAAGAATCTGAAACTGCAGACCATTGTTGTAACTTTGCCTTATCAGATCAATCAAAAGAATATACTGCTTCTTGTCAACATGAGCACAACCAAGTGTGTAAGAAATGTGATGACTTAACAGAAACCCTGGTAAAAATAGAGAAATCATCAGATGAAGTATTATATGAGTCAGCTGATCAAGAAGATGACACCATATACATGGTTGAACAGGTAAAAAATCCCATTGTATATTTGCTGATATCTCCCAATTACCCATAAAGCCCCTTAGCGTTGAAGCTGAAGTGGACTTAGGGATTTCATCCTGTCTGTCTGATAAATCAGTTTTCCACATTTTTAGCTCACCTGGCCTGAAGGGCCAAGTGAGCTTTTCTCATCACTTGGCGTATGTCGTCCGTCTTCGTTAACTTTTACAAAAATCTTCTCCTCTGAAACTACTGGGCCAAATAAAACCAAACTTGGCCACAATCATCATTGGGGTATTTATTTTTAAAAATTGTGTCCGGTGACCCGGCCATCGAACCCCGGCAATCGAACCAAGATGGCCGCCATGGCTAAAAATAGAACATAGGGGTAAAACGCAGTTTTTGGTTTATAACTCAAAAACCAAAGCATTTAGAGCAAATCTGACATGAGTTTAATTGATTATCAGTTAAAGATCTATCTGCCCTGAAATTTTCAGATGAATTGGACAACTGGTTGTTAGGTTGCTGCCCCTTAATTGGTAATTTTAAGGAATTTTGCTGTTTTTGGTTATTATCTTGAATATTATTATAGATAGAGATAAACTGTAAACTGCAAAAATGTTCAGCAAAGTAAGATTCACAAATAAGTCAACAGGACCAAAATGGTCAGTTGATCCCTTTAGGAGTTATTGCCCTTTATAGTCAACTTTTAACCATTTTTCGTAAATCTTAGTTATCTTTTACAAAAATCTTCTCCTCTAAAACTACTGGGCCAAATTAAACTTTACTTGGCCACAATCCTCATTGGGGTATTTAGATTAAAATTTGTGTCCAGTGACCCGGCCAACTGACCGCCATGGCTGCCATTACTAAAAATAGAACATATGGGTAAAATGCAGTTTTTGGCTTATAACTCAAAAACCGAAGCATTAAGAGCAAATCTGCTAGGGGTTGATATGGTTTATCAGGTCAAGATCTATCTGCTCTAACATTTTCAGATGAAGTGGACAACTGGTTGTTAGGTTGCTGTCCCTGAATTGGTAATTTTAAGGAAATTTTGCTGGTTTTTGTTATTATCTTGAATATTATTATAGATAGAGTTAAACTGTAAACAGCAATAATTTACAGCAAAGTAAGATCTAAGAATAAGTCAACATGACCAAAATTGTCGATTGACCCCCTAAGGAGTTATTGCCCTTTATAGTCAATTTTTAACAATTTTCATAAAATTTGTAAATTTTTACTAACATTTTCCACTGAATCCAATCATTATAGATAGGGATAATTGTACACAGCAAGAATGTTCAGTAAAGTAAGATCTACAAAAACATCACAATCACTATAAACACAATTTTGTCATGAATCCATCTGTGTCCTTTGTTGAATATTCACATAGACCAAGGTGAGCGACACAGGCTCTTTAGAGCCTCTAGTTTTATGTCATTCTTGAATATATTGATTTTATAGTTGGTGTATAGTTTAACCATGACAAATTACAGATAAAGTTCCAATTCTGTTGTGGTCTGATGATTTTTGCACTTGTTCTTGGACTTAGGAAATTAGGAAACTAAAAAACGTAATCAGTCTTTGACACTTTTTTTCATCATGTTTAAAGATTTTGATTTTATATTTGGTATATAATATAGTTTAAATATGACAACTGATACATCAAGTTCCAATTTTGTTTTGGTAGAATAAATTGTCAATCCTTAGGAACTATTTATTGCCATGTTATAGTCTTAGAATGGTGGATACTATTCATGCTGGTTTGTGTCCACACTTGTTCATTAATAATAGTTGGCAGAGTATTCATCTGTATATGTATATCTATACTGCATATATCATAATGAAAAAAAAATATGAATGAGGGTAAATGTTTATTACACAAAAGTCCATCTTAATAAAATTGAGAATGGAAATGGGGAACGTGTCAAAGAGACAACAACCCGACCATAGAAAAAAAACAATAGCAGAAGGTCACCAACAGGTCTTCAATGTAGCAAGAAATCTTAATACCAGGATAAGATAAAACTGGTATGAAATGATGCTGCGATATCATTGTTTTTCTTCATCTAAAAGTCAAATTCCAAAAAAAAGAACTGAGTAACTGTATTAAATGAAAACATACTGTATTACACGTCAAGTAAAGGGAAATACTGAATTCACATAGTGCAAGAGATCAAACAAATTAGGTTATCTATCATCAACATTTTTTTTTGTAATACATATACCTTAATATCCCCATGAAACACAGTGAATTACAAAATGATACATTCATTACAAAAAGAAAGAAAGTAATAATGTCAATCACTAGAAATATAAATGAATCTAATTTCAAATTAGCTACAAGCAAGCATTTTTCTTACACCTATGTGAGAACCATCAAATAGTGTTCTTATTATACCCCCGCTTTAAAAAAGGGGGGTATACTGTTTTACCTCTGTCTGTCCGTCAGTCCGTCCATCAGTCCGTCAGTCCGTCCGTCAGTCCGTCCGTCAGTCAGTCCGTCCCATGAAACTTTCGTCACATTTTTCTCAGGAACTACACATCCTACCTTTCTGTAATTTGGTATCAACATTTATATATGTCAGCCATACCGTGTGATGCGTTTTCAGATTCATCACTTGACAACTTCCTGTTTACCGAACACTTGTCTGATTTTACACATGATAGCCAAGTTGAAAATTTTCGTCACATTTTTCTCAGGAACTACAATACAAGGATTTCTGAAATTTGGTTTCAGGATTTATATAAGTCAGCTATACCGTGTGATGCGTTTTCAGATTCATCACTCGACAACTTCCTGTTTACCGAACACTTGTATGATTTTACACATGATAGCCAAGTTGAAAATTTTCGTCACATTTTTCTCAGGAACTACAATACAATGATTTCTGAAATGTTATTATACCCCCGCTTTAAATTATACCCCCGCTTTAAAAAAGGGGGGGTATACTGTTTTACCTCTGTCTGTCCGTCAGTCCGTCCATCAGTCCGTCAGTCCGTCCGTCAGTCCGTCCGTCAGTCAGTCCGTCCCATGAAACTTTCGTCACATTTTTCTCAGGAACTACACATCCTACCTTTCTGTAATTTGGTATCAACATTTATATATGTCAGCCATACTGTGTGATGCGTTTTCAGATTCATCACTTGACAACTTCCTGTTTACCGAACACTTGTCTGATTTTACACATGATAGCCAAGTTGAAAATTTTCGTCACATTTTTCTCAGGAACTACAATACAAGGATTTCTGAAATTTGGTTTCAGGATTTATATAAGTCAGCTATACCGTGTGATGCGTTTTCAGATTCATCACTCGACAACTTCCTGTTTACCGAACACTTGTCTGATTTTACACATGATAGCCAAGTTGAAAATTTTCGTCACATTTTTCTCAGGAACTACAATACAAGGATTTCTGAAATTTGGTTTCAGGATTTATATAAGTCAGCTATACCGTGTGATGCGTTTTCAGATTCATCACTCGACAACTTCCTGTTTACCGAACACTTGTATGATTTTACACATGATAGCCAAGTTGAAAATTTTCGTCACATTTTTCTCAGGAACTACAATACAATGATTTCTGAAATTTGGTTTCAGGATTTATATAAGTCAGCTATACTGTGTGATGCGTTTTCATATTCATCACTCGACAACTTCCTGTTTACCGAACACTTGCATATTTTTACACTATTAATATTATCCACTTGCGGCGGGGGTATCATCAGTGAGCAGTAGCTCGCAGTTTCACTTGTTTTACAATAAAAAAGCATTATAAATAATAAACTCCTTTTGAAATTACAGCTCTAAACCGAACTTTAACTTATATAAATAAATGCACCATTTCACATATTTACTAATATTCATGTACCTGTATAATATTTTATATTTCAGAGTATAAAGGCCGTCCAAGAGTGGAAGAAACACCTCCTGAGATCCTATAACCAGGACACAGCAAGAAGTGAAATTCTGCATAAATTATCAAAAGATGAAGTTTTGGTAGAGAGAGACTGGGCTATGAAATTCCTGCCCATGCGCTATAGAGAGTCTCAGTCTAAATGGTTTGGCAAAAGAGGGTTAAATTGGCATGTTAGTGTAGGATCATATCATACTTCTGATACGGATGACCTAAAAATGCAAACTATTATCCATGTCTTTGATAATGCTTCCCAAGATGCAAGAACATCAAATGCTGTACTAAGAAACACTCTCCAACAATTTCAACAAATGAATCCTTCCCTCAAAAAGGCTTACATAAGGTCAGACAATGCTGGATGTTTCCATGGTTTTTTGGCAGTCAGTGAAATAGCACTAATTAACGGCGAAGAAAACATTAAGGTTGTGCAAATGGATTTTGCTGATCCTCAGGGAGGAAAATCTATCTGTGACAGGAGGGCTGCACACATAAAATCAGCAATTAGAAAATATGTGAATGAAGGACATGATGTGTGCACTGCAGCTGATTTTAAGAAAGCACTTCAGGTATGCAGTTTAAGAAATGTAGCTGTGGTTGTTGCACTACCTCCAGAGAGCTGTAACAAGAAAGAGATCAAATCTCAAATTAATAATATTACAACTCTGAACAACTTTGCCTACCAACAAACAGGTATAAGGGTGTTCAGACAGTATGGCATAGGGGAGGGAAAGTTTCTTACCAATTCATCACTAAAGCTGCAGTTGTTGAGTTGCAGTAATATTACAGTCGTAGAAGCTTTTGCTGGCCACCTTAGTTCAATTCCATCCAGAACAGCCAGGCAAGGTGTTATAGTTCAAGAATGCAGAAATGAAGCATCAAATATTGCAGTAGATCAATCAGATGTTGATATTGAGGAAGAGATTGATGATATTGGGAGCAACCTGTTTACCTGTTCAGAACCAAATTGTCTATCAACGTTTAGCAAGTATGGTAATTTGGTCAGACATTTGGATGTTGGTTCTCATAGAATAAAACCAATGGTTTCATCTTTAATTGATAAGTCTAAGATACAATATGCTAGTAAAATTGAACAGAAATTGGTTGTTTTACCTAGCTGTTGCCACGAAACTACAGAACGTGAAAATTCCTGCAAATTGTGTGAAGGATGGGGTCTAAAACAAAGACGAACTGTAAAAAAATTCACGACCACACAAATTTCTTTCTTGAAGGAAAAATTTTCAAAGGGAGAAAGAACTGGACACAAGTGTGACCCAGAAGAGGTTTCCCTAGAAATGAGAAGTGCTAAAAGCAGCCTTGGAAAAAGATTTTTTTCCAAAGATGAATTTTTATCAGCTACTCAGATTGCTTCATATTTTAGTAGACTTGTTTTAGAGAAAAGAAAAACAGCATGCAATTCTTATGATGAAGAAGATATGGAAGCTGGAATAGCTGCAGAGACATTGGAAGAGTTACAAGTGTTGGCCAGGAACTAACTTTACCACTAACTTTGTTATATTATTCAATTTGTAGTCTATGCTCAATTATGGTATTTCTGTTTAATTGTCTTTCTTAAACTCTTTTGGGTTCCAATTGGTATATAGAAAATAGCCTGTTTTTAAATATTTCTGTATTATTATAAGATAAAAAAGATGATATTTATTGTTAGATCCCTCTCTGTCTTTCCATCATTATTATTTTGGTGTCTTTAACTTTTGGGGGAAAAATCATTCAATAAGCAAAACATGATTTGCAGAACAGGATGCAACCCTCTGGCGCACTGTGAAAAGTCGTAAGGTTGTAAGTCACTGGCGTAGATGGAATAGGCTCGTAAACTTGATCTGCTGCAATTCAAATCTTGCTTAAAGTGTAAATGTATTTATTGTTATGAATTCATGTCTTTTTGATAAGGTACATCATAAATATTCTATGTTAATTTTATGTTAAAAAACTCTGTCATGGCTTACTGACTGAATTATGTCCATGGTTTAAGTTTATGATAAGTTTATATTGTAAGAAAACCTATGATGTTTGGTATGTAGTTGAATAACCATTGACATGTATATATATACTATAGTATCCATGAAACTATATGACCCGACACCTTCAGACATGGTTCATTGACTTTTTAAGTTCAAAGTTAAAGTTAGGCATCTATGGTGCTCAGGAAGGGTAAGCATGGATTGCTTCTTGCATGAAACATATGTTTCTCACAATGGTTATGTTCTGGAATGGAGAAATGGGATTATGAGTATGTGTTTGTCATTCAGTAAATTATTACAACTGTTGTAAGCTGAAAAATCCTCACTTTTCTAATTTGTCATATAAGGTTGTCAATACAATTTGATTTATTAACCTATATCAAAGTTGTCTTGGTTAGAATGATAGAAATATAAATGATCTGGCTTAGCTTTGTGTTGCAAAATTCAAAATTCTTCTTACTTTTTATTAAATTTTATCGCTCCAAGATTTTTTTAACCTTTTTAGCACTTTTTAAAAAATGTTTAATGAATAAGGTACAGCCAGCAATAATTGACATTGGTAAACAATTATATACCCATCTTTAATCATAAAAAAAGATATTCTGTTCTCAACACTTGATAAAAAGTAATAATGAAATACGTTGCTATGGCCTTTATTTGGTTGCTATGCAACATTTTTCTTCAAAATATTGATATTTTGAATCTGATTATGTGTGAAACATATTAAGTGTTGTTTATATATATGTTAATTCTCGTGGTATAATAAAACACCAGTATTTTTAAGTCTATTCTGGAAAATAAGATTATTTTTTTTTTTTTTTTTAAATTTTCACCAATGCTAAAAAAATTTTTTTAATCATTTGCTACCCATTTTTTTTTTTTTAAATAAATTATTATACTATAAATGAACAGGGAATAAGAAAGAACTTCAAATTAACTGTTGCGATTTTTTTTAATTGGCATAGGAAAAATGGTGTTTTTCACATATTTTTATTATTATCAAAAAGTTGTAAGTTTTATGTAACCATAGCAACAGAAAAAATAATTGTTCACTTAATTTTTTTTTTTAATTTTATTTATAAAATAAATGATTAAGCAATGATAACTTATAAGATACCATATGCTTCAGCTTTTTGTTCTTTTCAAAGCTGAAAAAGTTGTATATTTTGTTTAAATTAGTGCATTTTTAGTCCGTATAAAGTGTATTGTATTTAGTTGCTATGGAAACCATCAAATTTGATAAAAATTGAAAAAAAACTTTATTTATGTGTTATTCTTGTTTCAGCTGAGCATTTATCATCATTTTTATGAAAATAAAAAAATATCACTTTCCAACCTTAGCTCAATGATTCATGTCCCAGCCTCTTAATAGTTTGTCATTGTGAATGTATTCATATATTTCAGAGCATATGATTGTTTGGACCATACGCGTATATAATTACTTAAATGGTTGGACCATTGAGTATATACACGTTTGGGTATTAACGGACCGGACCATATGAGTAATTGGACCATAAAGATATTTTTTTTCAAATATGCTTTAGAAACGTTTCAAATTGAATGATTGACTTTATCTAAAAAAAAATATTGGTTGTTACATGCATATGCAAATGTATGAACTCAAATGCCACACATATTAAATATTGAAGACGCAGTTAGTTTTCATCGTTAACTATACTCTTGCATGTATGCTTAGGGTAACATTTACTTCCACACGGTACAATAGCTTTTCGGCATTTGCACGTCTTGGTTGTGCACGATCCTTAGCAGTTCTGTACACGTTGTGCTTGCGAGTGATAATCTTACCTTCTTAACAGCTGCGTGCTGTGAGACCGTGTGCCATGCATTCCGATGTGTCTACTGTCTTGTTAAGAAGCTCTATATCTCTAATATCGTAACATGATTGCAACGTGTTTACTTTTCATACTGGTGACTGTTTGTCCGTTAGTAAAACAGTTGACTTCTTGTTTGACAGTTCATAAAGTACTTAATTTGGATTGTTATAACGAATCAGTAATGACCATACATTTAAAATTGTAATTGACTAGTAGGTAAAACTAACTTTGTTATACTTCTAATTTATTATTTTAATAAATCTTGTTATTATTGAAATATAGTAAAATGACCCTTGATAACGTCTTGTAAATGACGAGACAACTAGAAGGATAATAACTTAGTTATGTAGAGTTAAGTATTAAAAGTAAACGTGGTAATTATCCCGACTATACGCGTACGGTCGGACCATATGCGTATAAACCCATATTGTCATGACCATACGCGTAATTATCCAATTACTCATTTGGTCCGGAACATACATACTAAGCTTTACTCATTACTCAAAGTAAGATTTGTGTGCCCAAAACACCAAATCCAGAATTTGATTGGTTAAACTATGAGTCTGAAACTCTGATAGGTAATGTATACCAAAAAGTTTTGATGTAACGTGTCACTTGTCTTATGTTTTATAAGTTGTTCAAATCTTTTAAAAAAGGGGCGAAAGATACCAGAGGAACAGTCAAACTCATAGATTTAGAATAAACTCAAAAAGAGAAAGTAAAATAGACAAACATTGAAACACAACATACAACATAGAAAACGAAAGACTAAGCAACACGAACCCCATCAACAACTGGGGGTGATGTCAGATGCTTCGGAAGGGTAATCAGATCCTGCTCCACATATGGGACCCGTCGTGCTGCTTATGATATTACAAACCCGGTAAATAGTCTAATTTGATTGGTCATAATCATGAAAAGGGACAAGGATTGTAGTTACATTTGTAAGACATAAGGAACATATCCGATATCATCTGTGAAACGGTTATTCCATAACGGTCAAAATGCAACCAACTGGTGATGGCGTCCGTTAAATTTATTTTAAATATTGTCGATTTATTAAATTCTAGTAAGTGAACAGAAATGGAATATTACATGCAGCAATAACAGTGTGTTTCTTTGATATAGCTGTGTGTAAGGATTTTGGACCAGGAATTCTTTCTTTAACATTTCAAAAAATCGTTGAAATTACTGAACTAAAATTAACATTAAGTGTTTTCTTATTTTAATTACCGTAATACAATGTAATTTTTTGTTGTGTTGTCGTTTTTTGTTTTTTTGTTTTGTTGTAAAGATTCTTTTTTATGCACAATCCTTTAATATTCTAATAAAGACATAATAAATGAACGTGACAGGTATAACATTATTTGTCGCTTTATTTTGTAAATGCAAAAGAAAGCTTTGACTTTGGATTAAGCTCCCTATAATTAAGCATTGTAAGTACAACACGAGATGGGAGGAAACATCAACACGACCACTACAAGTCGACAAAAATAATAAAATAAAACGAAAGTTCAGCATATCTTACTCTTCATTGCCAAAACTAAAAAAAATTTGTTATTATACAACTAATTTCTATATTTGTTATATATTAGTAATTTTAACGACTTTTAAAGCTACTTTTGCGGTATGGGCTTTGTTCATTGTTGAAGGCTGTAAGGTGACCCATAGTTGTTAATTTCTGTGTTATCTGGTCTTTTATGGAGAATTGTACCACATCTTTTTATATTCACGATATAATGCAGATTATTTATTGCTTTGGTTGATTTATTCATGATATATTTTATTAACAAACCCATTTGTCGTTTTCACGTTGACATCTTTTTTTATTTATCTAAAAATAAGAAAATGTGGTATGATCGCCTATTATACTTTTCACCAGGAATCAAATTAGGTATAAAAGAGGGACATGCAAACTCATTATAATTATGATAGCTTGAAAAAAACCCTGATAACGCCATCTGGCGAAAAAAGAAAAGGACAAACAGACAAAATATATACACAATAAACAGCATAGAAAACTAAAGACTAAAGAACACGAACCTCACCTAACAAATGGGGTGATCTCATTTGCTCCAATACGGTAAGAAGATCCTACTCCACCATGTCCACATATTGGACCCGTCGTGCTGCTTATGATATTACAAACCCGGTAAATAGTCTAATTCGGTGGGTCACATTCATGAAGAGAGAACAGGATTGTAGTTAAGAAATAAGGAACGTATCCGATTTCACATCTGCGAAACGGATTTTCCGTAACGGTCAACCAACTTAAGATGGCGTCCGTAAAGTTAATGAAGGGATGATTTCAACCTCACCATTTGGAACTCTTGATTAATTAGCTTCCTTGGGAGCAACAAACCTCTATCAAGAATATCATGATAGGAAATAGAAGTCCCGGAGTATCGTATCAAGTTGGAAATATAAACTCCGTATGCAGGCGCTGCTGCAATGTACGGAATTTATTGTTTGCAGTTCTACTGCTTCTTTACAAAACTTGTTTAGTGGTGTTAGTACGTACAATGAGACTTCTCTAGATGAGATGTGAATTAGACACGGGTTGTTAAAAATGTGATAGGTATCTAAAAGAACAAAAAAAAACGAGAGCTTTGAAACACTTGTGTACTACACCCCGTCCACCCCAATATTCCTTATTCAAATGTAAAGACCGTTTTGAAAGATAAGTTTTAACTTTGTTCAGTTGATAAGAACAAGCACCATACAGAAACAAATACCGGAGATATATTTCATTTGCACCAAAATAAAATATTTCGTTCGCGCCAAGAGAACAGGTAAATAGAATAAAAATAGTTAATGCAAAAAACTTTAAATTGTAACTTAAAACACATGCAGTTTGTGGTTGCATAATAATACATATCCCTCCGAAATCAGTCAACGTAACCATATTGAAATCATTATACGTTCTTAATAAAAAAGACTTGTACTTATAATGTTAAAACACAGCTCTGTTATTTAACAATATTATAAAACCTAAAAGAGAGCGCTATACACTGAAATGGAACCAATAGTCTGTTTTGACACGAGACTTGTGAGCAGTGGCTCTGACGTACTCATGAACACTGGAAAACTTAATGTGTGTTCATAAAAAAACTACAGACTTATGATCACTTATTTCCTGTATATAAAAATAAGGAGATGTGGTCTGATTGCAAATGAGACAATTATCCATTAAAGTTCTATTGAGGTGGTTGTAAGCAATTATGGGCAACCGTTTGGTCTTCAAAAATGAAAAATCCCATACCGTTTAGTTGGCTAGAAACAGCCCCGACAACCACTGAATTGCAGGCTCCTGACTTGGGACAGGCACATACATGTACATACAGAATGCGGCTGGGGAGAGTTAAACATGTAAGGTTCTGTATCCTTGGGGGACTTTTGTATATAAAGGACACAAACAAATACGTGTACGTATAAAATAGATGTAGTTGTTATATCTTAATCATAAAATTACGTCTGCTATCCACAATTAACAAGAAGAGAGAGAGAGAGCTAATATCAGTCCGGATACGGAATAACCCTTTCCGATTCCGGAAGGATACAGATACCAGACTGTGAATTAGCAACCATTATTTATAACGAAAATATGTATATAACAAAGGCTTCTATGTAAATAAGGAGAAGATAGTTATATCCGTCATTGTCAATTTAACAAATCATCTCCACATACTGAATAATAATAATAAAAAAAGTGTGTATATATATACTAACTAATTGCTACCAAAGTCCCGATGCGTTAAAACAGCTACTAAAGTAAGCATGATTCAGCATTTTCAAAGAATTTAAGAAATCAGTTATTATCGAAAATCTTGATGTTATATTAATATTGTTTGGACGTACAATATGTTTTTTATAACAATTTAAGATAAATATGTTACTTTAAACTCAATAAAAAATCGGGAAATGTGTAAACTCGGCCTCCAAAATGTATACGTGCCTACTTTAAATTTTGTGCCTTCTTATACAATTTTTAAAAAAAAATATTGTTAAATTGCTACTTAAGTCGCAATCACCGGAACATCTCTTGATTTTGTATTTAAACAAGTATAAGGTCGTTAAAGTCAGCGTATATATTAAGGATAAGAATAACATTTCTTTTCGGAAGTCTTTGTTAATAAACAAACAAAACGGCAGTTCTGTTGGCAAGGAAGTTATATTTGTAGAAAAAAATTAAATGTAATCAAAAACTTTCAAGAAATTACGAGTAGTTTGTCTGAAATTAAAAATACATATTAAGGAATATCAAAATTATATGTTAAATTGGAGTTGACACGTGCTGCAAAAAAAGTGCACTGGTATATAAAAGAAAAACTTGTTCAAACTTTTTGTGTTGTTTTATTAGCATAGAAATATAATTATAAGAAATGAATGCCTCTTTTTGTATTTTTTTTTTTGGTGGTAACAGGGAAGGGGGATTTTATATTGTTGATCGTGTGCATATTTTTCGAACGAACCGCTTCGTACAAGTTGTGCTTCAGTCAACACTTTTACAACTCAATTAAATTATTAAAAGAAGCATAATTTCTTAATTGAACAATCTTATTCTAAACATGTGATACGCGTTTTAAAACCCTAGACGGCTATATTATAATAATATTTGCATGTACATTTATATTTTATAACTGACTAAGCGGTATGGGCTTTGCTCATTGTTAAACGCTTACGGGGTGACCTATAGTTATTATTTCTGGGTCATCTGGTCTCCTGTATAGAATTGTCTCATTTCTACATAATGTACATGTTATTTAAACCCGTCCCCTTACATCTATAGTCTTCTTTTTTCTAAAGCCTGCATATATTCTGGGTTTCTTTTTTACGATTGAATGTTGTTAATTGACAGGTAGTTTTAAAGAGTTTTAAATATTCTTCCCCACATATGATCAGATCAATGTTTTCGTACTTCATATATGCATGAATATGTACTATGCTTGCTTTCTCAATTAAAATTGTGATGTCACAAAAAATTAATAGCACGAAAAGCCCATGAGATGAGGATATTCTTCAGTTTTAACTTGATAAAATTTATTAACTAGTAAATTTAAAATGTTCACTGCTGTGTAGATATTTATAAAACTTCGAAGTAGTGATCAATTTCTTCACTAATTGCGATAATTTCACGTTTGTTTCCCGATCCAATTTCCTATTATTTAGGTACCAAGAAACAACATTTATAAATAGTGCTTTTCTGTGTATTGGTTTTTCTAAAAATAGAATAATCCAAAAATACGCAATTCTACTTTCTATTGATTTACCTTCTTTTCTTCGTATGAGCTTCCTATGTTAGGAACACCCCTCTTTTGAGGGTAATATGGATAAAAGTCTTTAAGTATGTACACACTCCGTGAATATATATACACTTGCTAAAATCTAAAATAAACTTTAAATAAGTGAGTGATAATTGTCAACAGCCATTATTGTTGTTGTTGTTGTGCTGGTAAATTCCTCCGTTGACTTCGGAGCACCCTGTCGTAAACAGGTATAAGGTTACCAAATGAAAAGATTGGTGGTGGTGTTCGGAAAAAGAATCAAATATATCACTAAACGTTCCTTTGTCTAAACTATTGTCTCACACGATATAAAGTTCACAGATTGTTATTATAAGTCGATCCGGCCCAAGTCGATCCGGCCCACGTCGATCCGGCCCCAAGTCGATGCGGCCCCATAATAAAATATGAATAAACTATATTCACTATATGGAGTAATTTGTGACAAAGAACAAATGCACTATATTACCGCAAGGCCGTAGCTACCCTTGAGGCAAGTGAGGAAATTGCCTCACTAAAATTTCGACACTGATTATTTTTTTTTATTCAAATATATAAATATAATGGTAATTTTTGTTGTTCTGTCTCAACCTTAATTTCTATAACTTGTCATCCTTCCTTTTAAACTATTCCTCCTGGATATAACTCAACATTTCGTTTCTTTATATTCGGGTTTTCGGAATCGGACACAAATTATTCAATTTCAGAGGCGGATTTAGGGGGGGGCAGGGGGCCCGGCCCCCCCCTTTTTGGGAAAAAATTGGTTGCTTATATAGGGAATCACTGAAGCGTGACTAGAGCGGGCCCCCTCTTAGGTCAGTCAGTGGGCCCCCACTTATGAAAATTTCTGGATACGCCATATACGGATTAGCGCTGATAAATGAAACAACACCACTGATAGCACAACCTTTGTCATACATGTAACTTTTAACTGGCTTCTCCATTGTGTCAATCTTTTGAGATTCCCTCCTATGTTACATCCATCACAGTACCTATGGTATAATGTGTATTACACCCTCCTATGTTATATCCATCAAAGTTCTTATGGTATTATGCGTATTACACCCTCTTATGTTACATCCATCAGAGTACCTATGGTATTATGTGTATTGCACCCTCCTATGTTACATCCATCAGAGAACCTTTGGTATTATGTGTATTACACCCTCCTATGTTACATTCATCAGAGTACCTATGGTATTATGTGTATTACACTCTCCTATGTTACATCCATCAGAGTACCTATGGTATTATGTGTATTACACCCTCCTATGTTACATCCATCAGAGTACATATGGTATTATGTGTATTACACCCTCCTATGTTACATCCATCAAAGTACCTTTGGTATTATGTGTAGTATACCCTCCTATGTTACATCCATCAGAGTACCTATGGTATTATGTATATTACACTCTCCTATGTAACATCCATCAGAGTACCTATGGTATTAGTGTACTACACTCTCCTATGTTACATCCATCAGAGTACCTATGGTATTATGCGTATTACACTCTCCTATGTGTATTACACCCTCCTATGTTACATCCATCAAAGTACCTTTGGTATTATGTGTAGTATACCCTCCTATGTTACATCCATCAGAGTGCCTATGGTATTATGTATATTACACTCTCCTATGTTACATCGATCAGAGTACCTATGGTATTATGTGTACTACACTCTCCTATGTTACATCCATCAGAGTACCTATGGTATTATGCGTACTACACTCTCCTATGTTACATCCATCAGAGTACCTATGGTATTATGCGTATTACACTCTCCTATGTTACATCCATCAGAGTACCTATGGTATTATGCGTATTACACTCTCCTATGTTACATCCATCAGAGTACCTATGGTATTATGCGTATTACACTCTCATATTTTACATCCATCAGAGTACCTATGGTATTATGCGTATTACACTCTCCTATGTTACATCCATCAGAGTACCTATGGTATTATATGTATTACACCCTCCTTTGTTACATCCATCAGAGTACCTATGGTATTATGCGTATTACACCCTCCTATGTTACATCCATCAGAGTACATCAGAATTGGGCGTATGTAAGTTACATTGGTCCCTCAAGTGTTGACCAATATGATCTTCAAACATCCAACCCTCGTGAGTACTAATGTATGCAACCATTAAAACTTTGAAAATGCTTTGTCTTCTTGACGTACACATTAACTGTACCACAAGTACTGACCATTCTTATCTACAAACATTAACCGAAGTTAATATATGAATAGCGGTTTAGGGCGACCAGAGGTATCCATCGTCAATATATGTGTTTGGTGACCAGAAGTAACCAAAGTGAATGATTGTGTTATGTGAGCATTAATATAAGGTGACCAGAGGTCAACATAGTGAATATATGTACAAGGTGACCAGAGGTAACCAAATTAAATGAGTTTGTTATGTGATCAGAGCATCATTGTAACTGGACCAGAGGTAAACATGGTCAATATGTGTCCAAGGTGAGCAGAGGTAACCTAAGTCAACATATGAAGAGCGGTGTAAGGTGACCAGAGGTAACCTCAGTCAATATTGGTCAGGGGACACATTTATCGTCCATTGATTTTCATTGTCTACGAATATAGTACCTATGGTGCATGTAGTGTGAACAGTGTGTTACTTGCTATATTTTTATACCCTTTCCAAATTTGTTTCTTCATGTTTTATACCTCAAATAGCAAGTAGGGGGTGTGAATCTGAACTGTAAAAATATTTGGGTCATGGATTTTGAATTAAAGTAATCACTCCTTTTGTAATAGTATACATGCATATTTGAGTACAGTATTGCATATTGCAATTCAAATGCAACAAGTAATCAACAACAAATAGAAAACTAACGATTAAGTAGAATAAAGATGGAAGGGAAATTATAAGTCAGTCTTGTTGCCTAAAATTTCCTTTTTTCACACAATTATGTTGTTTTTAATTGATTTAAATTTCTGTTATATAATAATTGTAGAGAATATATTTTGGTTGTGGTTAAGTTGAATATGATCATTTTTCACTTTATTATGTTTTTTTATTACCATATCCTGATTTAATCTGAAATTTGTCGGATTAGTTATGAATGTTCATCCTATCTTTCCACAGTTATTTGATTCAAGTTATTGCCAAACAAATATATCATAAAAATTTCCAAAATAACCTTGACCTCTGAAAAGCAAATGGTTATTCCTTCATCATACTCAAAAATACACAACCTTTATTTTCTTGGCAGCTTTTAACTATTTTCATTGCATACTTTATGCAGTTTACAACTTTTTTTTATCTAGAATTATTACCAAAGAGGAGGGGCTTGTAAAATTTAATAGCTTACCGAACTTCATTAGCTTCTCTTTTTGATGAGGAAATTTTACTAAGCCTAGTAAAGACATCGCTTTTTTTAACAATGTTGCTGAAATCTTCAGCCAAGTCTTTTGCCTCTTCTTCTGAAAAGCCTGAAAATAGGCTGATAGAAGTCTTGATGTTCCTTCTTATTACAATTCCTGGTGAAATGTTTGCCACTGATCTGCTCCTCTGGATATAAAACAAATAGTACGTTTTCAAACACGTTTTTATCCTTTTTAACTTTTCTTACCACAATAATTTGTATGGGAAGATAAAGAATTGAAACAGTGCTGATATACTCACAACAAAGCCAGGAATGACGTCACAAGTAACGTAGAGCTAAAAGGGTACTAATGAATTGATTAATAAATATAATCAATGAAGAAGAAAAAAATATATCGAAACACTGTACCTTGGTGAAATTCCAATATTTAGTTTCCACCTTTTATTTAAATTACAATTTGTTTTAACATGTTTCAATACCTTTGTGTGATCTGATATTGTGATTTACCAGTTATATACCCTATACATCAATGTCTGATCTCTGCCTACCTTTGTTGTGATCTGATGTTGTGATTACCAGTTATATACCCTATACATCAATGATTTTTGCTGCCTTTTTATCTACCGTGTCCTTTGAAAAGACATGATCGCATATGGCTACATGCTATAGATTCGCTTTTTGTATATGTTGTTCGTAAACAAATTTAAACTGCAATGGTGAGTGAGGTATAGAAATGTGACAATTTCCGTTTTTTACCGGCAGTCAAACCATTGCTAGAGCGGGTGGTCAATTTGACTGTGTGTGATGATTGAATTTAGAAAGCTAGGAGACGTGAAATCTAATGCCTAATGCTTTGAGATTACCATACAAATCTGTGTATTTTGAATAACCTCTGAAACAACTTATTGGGTGTCCGTAGATACCCGGGGTAGGTACCCAGTTATAATGCTATTATCCCGACCTTCAATGCAGATATATACCTATTGTACTCTTTCGTCCTGATCATACGTGAAATACTTGGCACTGGACCTTTCCTACTTAATTGATTAGGATTGTCAGTTTTCCTATCAAAGGTCGGTGGTTTTCTCTGGGCACTCCGGCATCCTCCACTGACAATAATAAAAACTGGCTGCCACGAAATAACCAATGGTATGCCTGGGCGGTGCTGGGGGAAGATGTTCACTCTTATGGGTAGTTGCCTTTATGTTGGTTTTCTAGGCTTTTATGATGATTTATCGTGTTTTCCGCTTAATGAAGCACCTATTTATGTTGGAAAACACATGTTAATGTTAGCCAAGGCCTTTATGATGAAAATGACACCTTGTATAGACCAATAATATGGTCAGTTTGGTCACTAGGGTGAAAAGATCCGGGGTTGGTATGGTCAATATTGGCGTCTGGCTATCCAAATTGAGGGTAGGGTCGATTAAAAAAAATTTGGCCTACGTCCACATATTTTTGTATTATAAATAAAGATTCAGGCATGTAAAAGACACTATAAGCATTTGTTTGGGCTATACCTGTAATATACACAAATGCCTGGGTGGTGCTGGGGGAAGATTTTTACTCTTATGGGTAGTTGCCTTTATGTTGGTTTTTCTAGGCTTTTATGGTGGTTTATCGTGTTTTACGCTTAATAAAAGCACCTATTTATATACAAATACAAATATACAAATATTTTATTGGCACAAACACAATAACAATAATTTGGAAAGGCCCATATTTCAGTGCATTACAACAATGAATACAGCATACTAGTAGTTAAATATATATATAAGAACTCTATTGAAAAGCACATGTTAAAGTTATCCAAGGCCTCTACGATGAAAATGACACATTGAGATTCATTGCTAGAAAAAAAGACCTTTTAACGAGTCGTATATATCGGTTTATTAAATATATCTTTTTTAACTAAGAAAGTTGCTTTATATAATTTAACCAAAAATAAAGGTATTTTACACTTTATCTATTTCATAAATAAAAAGCAATATATATATCACTTTAATTGAGATATATTATATATGATTAAAGACTGTGCACTCTTAAGTTATATGTTTGAAGCAAGCGCATAGGTCATCATATATACATCTTCAAATTTCAAAGTGTCAGCATTTTACAAAAATTAACGCAATTGAGCTAATTTTTGGTGCATCTGAAAGATAATGTAAAAGCCTTTAAGGATAATACCATAATTTAATGAACAAATAAGTTTTTTTCATAGAAAAATATATCGTTAAAGTTTATGTATGCAGCGAAATGCATACTTAAACCCCGTGCCTACTTTGGTGAAATGATGACTTATACGGAATTTATAAATGTATTGGTTGTTCTAAAAATAGAATAATCTAAAAATATTGTATCTATCACACCTTTATATATAATGTCCTATCTAACACCCATGTCATGCCCTTGTAACACCCTAGTCAGGCATTTATGACATTCTAGTCATACACAATCAACTATATAATACATACAGACAACATATCTTTGTAATAATTGCTCTACTGTATCTATCACACCTACATGTATAAGATCTGCATCTAACACCCCATTCATGCCCTCATAGCACCCTAGTCAGGCAGTTGGGACATCCTAGTCATACACAATCAACTATATAATACATACAGACAACATATCTTTGTAAAAATTGTTCTACTGTATCTATCACACCTACATGTATAAGGTTAACATCTGACACCCCAGTCATGCCCTAATAGCACCCTAGTCAGGCAGTTGGGACATCCTAGTCATACACAATCAACTATACCATACGCACATACATCATATCTTTGTAATAATTGTTCTATTGTATCTATCACACCTTCTTTTTTAATGTCTTCATCTAACATCCCAGTCAAGCCCTTGTAACACCCTAGTCTGGCATTTGTGACATCCTAGTCATACACAATCAACTTTATAATACGTACAGACATGATATCTTTGTAATAAATGTTCTATTGTATCTATCACCCGTTTATATATAATGTCCTATCTAACACCCATGTCATGCCCTTGTAACACCCTAGTCTGGCATTTGTGACATCCTAGTCATACACAATCAACTTTATAATACGTACAGACATCATATCTTTATAATAAATGCTCTATTGTATCTATCACACCTTTATATATAATGTCCTATCTAACACCCATGTCATGCCCTTGTAACACTCTAGTCAGGCATTTATGACATTCTAGTCATACACAATCAACTATATAATACATACAGACATCATATCTTTGTAACAATTGTTCTACTGTATCTATCACACCTACATGTATAAGGTCTACATCTAACACCCCAGTCATGCCCTCATAGCACCCTAGTCAGGCAGTTTGGACATCCTAGTCATACACAATCAACTATACCATACGTCCAGACAACATATCTTTGTAATAATTGTTCTATTGTATCTATCACACCTTCATTTATAATGTCTTCATCTAACACCCAAGTCATGCCCTTGTAACACCCTTGTCTGGCATTTGTGACATCCTAGCCATACACAATCAACTTATAATACATGCAGACATCATATCTTTGTTATAATTGTTCTACTGTATCTATCACACCTACATGTATAAGGTCTACATCTAACACCCCAGTCATGCCCTCATAGCACCCTAGTTAGGCATTTGGGACATCCTATTCATACACAATGAACTATACAATACATACAGACATCATATCTTTGTAATAATTGTTCTATTGTATCTATCACACCTTCATTTTTAATGTCTTCATCAAATACCTTAGTCAAGCCCTTGTAACACCCTAGTCTGGCATTTGTGACATCCTAGTCATACACAATCAACTTTATAATACGTACAGACATGATATCTTTGTAATAAATGTTCTATTGTATCTATCACCCGTTTATATATAATGTCCTATCTAACACCCATGTCATGCCCTTGTAACACCCTAGTCTGGCATTTGTGACATCCTAGTCATACACAATCAACTTTATAATACGTACAGACATCATATCTTTATAATGAATGCTCAATTGTATCTATCACACCTTTATATATAATGTCCTATCTAACACACACGTCATGACCTTGTAACACCCTAGTCTGGCATTTATGACATTCTAGTCATACACAATCAACTATATAATACATACAGACAACATATCTTTGTAATAATTGTTCTACTGTATCTATCACACCTACATGTATAAGATCTACATCTAACACCCCAGTCATGCCCTCATAGCACCCTAGTCAGGCAGTTGGGACATCCTAGTCATACACAATCAACTATACCATACGTACAGACAACATATCTTTGTAATAATTGTTCTATTGTATCTATCACACCTTCATTTATAATGTCTTCATCTAACACCCCAGTCATGCCCTTGTAACACCCTTGTCTGGCATTTGTGACATCCTAGCCATACACAATCAACTTTATAATACATACAGACATCATATCTTTGTAACAATTGTTCTACTGTATCTATCACACCTACATGTATAATGTCTACATCTAACACCCTAGTCATGCCCTCATAGCACCCTAGTTAGGCATTTTGGACATCCTAGTCATACACAATGAACTATACAATACATACAGACATCATATCTTTGTAATAATTGTTCTATTGTATCTATCACACCTTCATTTTTAATGTCTTCATTTAACACCCCAGTGATGCCCTTGTAACACCCTAGTCTGGCATTTGTGACATCCTAGTCTAGACAATCAACTTTATAATACGTACAGACCTCATATCTTTATAATAAATGCTCTATTGTATCTATCACACCTTTATATATAATGTCCTATCTAACACTCATGTCATGCCCTATTAACACCCTAGTCTGGCATTTGTGACATCCTAGTCATACACAATCAACTATACCATACGTCCAGACAACATATCTTTGTAATAATTGTTCTATTGTATCTATCACACCTTCATTTATAATGTCTTCATCTAACACCCAAGTCATGCCCTTGTAACACCCTTGTCTGGCATTTGTGACATCCTAGCCATACACAATCAACTTTATAATACATGCAGACATCATATCTTTGTAATAATTGTTCTACTGTATCTATCACACCTACATGTATAAGGTCTACATCTAACACCCCAGTCATGCCCTCATAGCACCCTAGTTAGGCATTTGGGACATCCTAGTCATACACAATGAACTATACAATACATACAGACATCATATCTTTGTAATAATTGTTCTATTGTATCTATCACACCTTCATTTTTAATGTCTTCATCTAATACCTTAGTCAAGCCCTTGTAACACCCTAGTCTGGCATTTGTGACATCCTAGTCATACACAATCAACTTTATAATACGTACAGACATGATATCTTTGTAATAAATGTTCTATTGTATCTATCACCCGTTTATATATAATGTCCTATCTAACACCCATGTCATGCCCTTGTAACACCCTAGTCTGGCATTTGTGACATCCTAGTCATACACAATCAACTTTATAATACGTACAGACATCATATCTTTATAATAAATGCTCAATTGTATCTATCACACCTTTATATATAATGTCCTATCTAACACACACGTCATGACCTTTTAACACCCTAGTCTGGCATTTATGACATTCTAGTCATACACAATCAACTATATAATACATACAGACAACATATCTTTGTAATAATTGTTCTACTGTATCTATCACACCTACATGTATAAGGTCTACATCTAACACCCCAGTCATGCCCTCATAGCACCCTAGTCAGGCAGTTGGGACATCCTAGTCATACACAATCAACTATACCATACGTACAGACAACATATCTTTGTAATAATTGTTCTATTGTATCTATCACACCTTCATTTATAATGTCTTCATCTAACACCCCAGTCATGCCCTTGTAACACCCTTGTCTGGCATTTGTGACATCCTAGCCATACACAATCAACTTTATAATACATACAGACATCATATCTTTGTAACAATTGTTCTACTGTATCTATCACACCTACATGTATAATGTCTACATCTAACACCCCAGTCATGCCCTCATAGCACCCTAGTTAGGCATTTGGGACATCCTAGTCATACACAATGAACTATACAATACATACAGACATCATATCTTTGTAATAATTGTTCTATTGTATCTATCACACCTTCATTTTTAATGTCTTCATTTAACACCCCAGTGATGCCCTTGTAACACCCTAGTCTGGCATTTGTGACATCCTAGTCTAGACAATCAACTTTATAATACGTACAGACATCATATCTTTATAATAAATGCTCTGTTGTATCTATCACACCTTTATATATAATGTCCTATCTAACACTCATGTCATGCCCTATTAACACCCTAGTCTGGCATTTGTGACATCCTAGTCATACACAATCAACTTTATAATTCGTACAGACATCACATCTTTGTAATAATTGTTCTACTGTATCTATCACTCCTACATCTATAAGATCTACATCTAACACCCCAGTCATGCCCTCATATCACCCTAGTCAGGCAGTTGGGACATCCTAGTCATACACAATCAACTATACCATACGTACAGACATCATATCTTCGTAATAATTGTTCTATTGTATCTATCACACCTTCATGTATAATGTCTTCATCTAACACCCCAGTCATGCCCTTGTAACACCCTTGTCTGGCATTTGTGACATCCTAGCCATACACAATCAACTTTATAATACATACAGACATCATATCTTTGTAACAATTGTTCTACTGTATCTATCACACCTACATGTATAATGTCTTCATCTAACACCCCAGTCATGCCCTCATAGCACCCTAGTTAGGCATTTGGGACATCCTAGTCATACACAATGAACTATACAATACATACAGACATCATATCTTTGTAATAATTGTTCTATTGTATCTATCACACCTTCATTTTTAATGTCTTCATTTAACACCCCAGTGATGCCCTTGTAACACCCTAGTCTGGCATTTGTGACATCCTAGTCTAGACAATCAACTTTATAATACGTACAGACCTCATATCTTTATAATAAATGCTCTATTGTATCTATCACACCTTTATATATAATGTCCTATCTAACACTCATGTCATGCCCTATTAACACCCTAGTCTGGCATTTGTGACATCCTAGTCATACACAATCAACTTTATAATTCGTACAGACATCACATCTTTGTAATAATTGTTCTACTGTATCTATCACTCCTACATCTATAAGATCTACATCTAACACCCCAGTCATGCCCTCATATCACCCTAGTCAGGCAGTTGGGACATCCTAGTCATACACAATCAACTATACCATACGTACAGACATCATATCTTCGTAATAATTGTTCTATTGTATCTATCACACCTTCATGTATAATGTCTTCATCTAACACCCCAGTCATGCCCTTGTAACATCCTAGTCTGGCATTTGTGACATCCTAGTCGTACACAATCAACTTTATAATACATACAGACATCATATCTTTGTAATAATTGCTCTATTGTATCTATCACACCTTCATTTATAATGTCTTCATCTAACATCCTAGTCATGCCCTTGTAACACCCTAGTCTGGCATTTGTGACATCCTAGTCATACACAATTAACTTTATAATACGTACAGACATCATATCTTTATAATAAATGCTCCATTGTATCTATCACACCTTTATATATAATGTCATATCTAACACCCATGTCATGTCCTTGCAACACCCTAGTCAGGCATTTGTGACATTCTAGTCATACACAATCAACTATATAATACAAACAGACAACATATCTTTGTAATAATTGTTCTTCTGTATCTATCACACCTTCATTTATAATGTCTTCATCTAACACCCCATTCATGCCCTTGTAACCCCCTTGTCTGGCATTTGTGACATCCTAGCCATACTCAATCCACTATATAATACGTACAGACATCATATCTTTGTAATAATTGTTCTATTGTATCTATCACACCTTCATTTATAATGTCCTATCTAACACCCATGTCATGCCCTTGTAACACCCCAGTCTGGCATTTATGACATTCTAGTCATACACCATCAACTATATAATAAAAACAGACAACATATCTTTGTAATAATTGTTCTACTGTATCTATCACACCTACATGTATAAGGTCTACATCTAACACCCCAGTCATGCCCTCATAGCACCCTAGTCAGGCAGTTTGGACATCCTAGTCATACACAATCAACTATACCATACGTCCAGACAACATATCTTTGTAATAATTGTTCTATTGTATCTATCACACCTTCATTTATAATGTCTTCATCTAACACCCAAGTCATGCCCTTGTAACACCCTTGTCTGGCATTTGTGACATCCTAGCCATACACAATCAACTTATAATACATGCAGACATCATATCTTTGTTATAATTGTTCTACTGTATCTATCACACCTACATGTATAAGGTCTACATCTAACACCCCAGTCATGCCCTCATAGCACCCTAGTTAGGCATTTGGGACATCCTATTCATACACAATGAACTATACAATACATACAGACATCATATCTTTGTAATAATTGTTCTATTGTATCTATCACACCTTCATTTTTAATGTCTTCATCAAATACCTTAGTCAAGCCCTTGTAACACCCTAGTCTGGCATTTGTGACATCCTAGTCATACACAATCAACTTTATAATACGTACAGACATGATATCTTTGTAATAAATGTTCTATTGTATCTATCACCCGTTTATATATAATGTCCTCTCTAACACCCATGTCATGCCCTTGTAACACCCTAGTCTGGCATTTGTGACATCCTAGTCATACACAATCAACTTTATAATACGTACAGACATCATATCTTTATAATGAATGCTCAATTGTATCTATCACACCTTTATATATAATGTCCTATCTAACACACACGTCATGACCTTGTAACACCCTAGTCTGGCATTTATGACATTCTAGTCATACACAATCAACTATATAATACATACAGACAACATATCTTTGTAATAATTGTTCTACTGTATCTATCACACCTACATGTATAAGATCTACATCTAACACCCCAGTCATGCCCTCATAGCACCCTAGTCAGGCAGTTGGGACATCCTAGTCATACACAATCAACTATACCATACGTACAGACAACATATCTTTGTAATAATTGTTCTATTGTATCTATCACACCTTCATTTATAATGTCTTCATCTAACACCCCAGTCATGCCCTTGTAACACCCTTGTCTGGCATTTGTGACATCCTAGCCATACACAATCAACTTTATAATACATACAGACATCATATCTTTGTAACAATTGTTCTACTGTATCTATCACACCTACATGTATAATGTCTACATCTAACACCCTAGTCATGCCCTCATAGCACCCTAGTTAGGCATTTTGGACATCCTAGTCATACACAATGAACTATACAATACATACAGACATCATATCTTTGTAATAATTGTTCTATTGTATCTATCACACCTTCATTTTTAATGTCTTCATTTAACACCCCAGTGATGCCCTTGTAACACCCTAGTCTGGCATTTGTGACATCCTAGTCTAGACAATCAACTTTATAATACGTACAGACCTCATATCTTTATAATAAATGCTCTATTGTATCTATCACACCTTTATATATAATGTCCTATCTAACACTCATGTCATGCCCTATTAACACCCTAGTCTGGCATTTGTGACATCCTAGTCATACACAATCAACTATACCATACGTCCAGACAACATATCTTTGTAATAATTGTTCTATTGTATCTATCACACCTTCATTTATAATGTCTTCATCTAACACCCAAGTCATGCCCTTGTAACACCCTTGTCTGGCATTTGTGACATCCTAGCCATACACAATCAACTTTATAATACATGCAGACATCATATCTTTGTAATAATTGTTCTACTGTATCTATCACACCTACATGTATAAGGTCTACATCTAACACCCCAGTCATGCCCTCATAGCACCCTAGTTAGGCATTTGGGACATCCTAGTCATACACAATGAACTATACAATACATACAGACATCATATCTTTGTAATAATTGTTCTATTGTATCTATCACACCTTCATTTTTAATGTCTTCATCTAATACCTTAGTCAAGCCCTTGTAACACCCTAGTCTGGCATTTGTGACATCCTAGTCATACACAATCAACTTTATAATACGTACAGACATGATATCTTTGTAATAAATGTTCTATTGTATCTATCACCCGTTTATATATAATGTCCTATCTAACACCCATGTCATGCCCTTGTAACACCCTAGTCTGGCATTTGTGACATCCTAGTCATACACAATCAACTTTATAATACGTACAGACATCATATCTTTATAATAAATGCTCAATTGTATCTATCACACCTTTATATATAATGTCCTATCTAACACACACGTCATGACCTTTTAACACCCTAGTCTGGCATTTATGACATTCTAGTCATACACAATCAACTATATAATACATACAGACAACATATCTTTGTAATAATTGTTCTACTGTATCTATCACACCTACATGTATAAGGTCTACATCTAACACCCCAGTCATGCCCTCATAGCACCCTAGTCAGGCAGTTGGGACATCCTAGTCATACACAATCAACTATACCATACGTACAGACAACATATCTTTGTAATAATTGTTCTATTGTATCTATCACACCTTCATTTATAATGTCTTCATCTAACACCCCAGTCATGCCCTTGTAACACCCTTGTCTGGCATTTGTGACATCCTAGCCATACACAATCAACTTTATAATACATACAGACATCATATCTTTGTAACAATTGTTCTACTGTATCTATCACACCTACATGTATAATGTCTACATCTAACACCCCAGTCATGCCCTCATAGCACCCTAGTTAGGCATTTGGGACATCCTAGTCATACACAATGAACTATACAATACATACAGACATCATATCTTTGTAATAATTGTTCTATTGTATCTATCACACCTTCATTTTTAATGTCTTCATTTAACACCCCAGTGATGCCCTTGTAACACCCTAGTCTGGCATTTGTGACATCCTAGTCTAGACAATCAACTTTATAATACGTACAGACATCATATCTTTATAATAAATGCTCTGTTGTATCTATCACACCTTTATATATAATGTCCTATCTAACACTCATGTCATGCCCTATTAACACCCTAGTCTGGCATTTGTGACATCCTAGTCATACACAATCAACTTTATAATTCGTACAGACATCACATCTTTGTAATAATTGTTCTACTGTATCTATCACTCCTACATCTATAAGATCTACATCTAACACCCCAGTCATGCCCTCATATCACCCTAGTCAGGCAGTTGGGACATCCTAGTCATACACAATCAACTATACCATACGTACAGACATCATATCTTCGTAATAATTGTTCTATTGTATCTATCACACCTTCATGTATAATGTCTTCATCTAACACCCCAGTCATGCCCTTGTAACACCCTTGTCTGGCATTTGTGACATCCTAGCCATACACAATCAACTTTATAATACATACAGACATCATATCTTTGTAACAATTGTTCTACTGTATCTATCACACCTACATGTATAATGTCTTCATCTAACACCCCAGTCATGCCCTCATAGCACCCTAGTTAGGCATTTGGGACATCCTAGTCATACACAATGAACTATACAATACATACAGACATCATATCTTTGTAATAATTGTTCTATTGTATCTATCACACCTTCATTTTTAATGTCTTCATTTAACACCCCAGTGATGCCCTTGTAACACCCTAGTCTGGCATTTGTGACATCCTAGTCTAGACAATCAACTTTATAATACGTACAGACCTCATATCTTTATAATAAATGCTCTATTGTATCTATCACACCTTTATATATAATGTCCTATCTAACACTCATGTCATGCCCTATTAACACCCTAGTCTGGCATTTGTGACATCCTAGTCATACACAATCAACTTTATAATTCGTACAGACATCACATCTTTGTAATAATTGTTCTACTGTATCTATCACTCCTACATCTATAAGATCTACATCTAACACCCCAGTCATGCCCTCATATCACCCTAGTCAGGCAGTTGGGACATCCTAGTCATACACAATCAACTATACCATACGTACAGACATCATATCTTCGTAATAATTGTTCTATTGTATCTATCACACCTTCATGTATAATGTCTTCATCTAACACCCCAGTCATGCCCTTGTAACATCCTAGTCTGGCATTTGTGACATCCTAGTCGTACACAATCAACTTTATAATACATACAGACATCATATCTTTGTAATAATTGCTCTATTGTATCTATCACACCTTCATTTATAATGTCTTCATCTAACATCCTAGTCATGCCCTTGTAACACCCTAGTCTGGCATTTGTGACATCCTAGTCATACACAATTAACTTTATAATACGTACAGACATCATATCTTTATAATAAATGCTCCATTGTATCTATCACACCTTTATATATAATGTCATATCTAACACCCATGTCATGTCCTTGCAACACCCTAGTCAGGCATTTGTGACATTCTAGTCATACACAATCAACTATATAATACAAACAGACAACATATCTTTGTAATAATTGTTCTTCTGTATCTATCACACCTTCATTTATAATGTCTTCATCTAACACCCCATTCATGCCCTTGTAACCCCCTTGTCTGGCATTTGTGACATCCTAGCCATACTCAATCCACTATATAATACGTACAGACATCATATCTTTGTAATAATTGTTCTATTGTATCTATCACACCTTCATTTATAATGTCCTATCTAACACCCATGTCATGCCCTTGTAACACCCCAGTCTGGCATTTATGACATTCTAGTCATACACCATCAACTATATAATAAAAACAGACAACATATCTTTGTAATAATTGTTCTACTGTATCTATCACACCTACGTGTATAAGGTCTACATCTAACACCCCAGTCATGCCCTCATAGCACCCTAGTCAGGCAGTTGGGACATCTTAGTCATACACAATCAACTATACAATACATAGCATGCATAGAGACAACATATCTTTGTAATAATTGTTCTATTGTATCTATCACACCTTCATCTAACACCCCAGTCATGCCCTTGTAACATCCTAGTCTGGTATCTGTGACATCATCCTAGTCATACACAATCAACTTTATAATTAATACAGACATCATATCTTTGTAATAAGTGTTCTATTGTATCTATCACACCTACATATATAAGGTCTACATCTAACACCCCAGTCATACCCTCATAGCACCCTAGTTAGTCATACACAATGAACTATATAATACATACATACTTCATATCTTTGTAATAATTGTTCTTTGTATCTATCACACCTTCATTTATAATGTCTTCATCTAACACCCCATTCATGCCCTTGTAACCCCTTGTCTGGCATTTCTGACATCCCAGCCATACACAATAAACTTTATAATACATACAGACATCATATCTTTGTAATAATTGTTCTATTGTATCTATCACACCTTAATTTATAATGTCTTCATCTAACACCCCAGTCATGCTCTTGTAACACCCTAGTCTGGCATTTGTGACATCCTAGTCATACACAATAAACTTTATAATACATACAGACATCATATCTTTGTAATAATTGTTCTATTGTATCTATCACACCTTAATTTATAATGTCTTCATCTAACAACCCAGTCATGCCCTTGTAACACCCTAGTCAGGCATTTATGACATTCTAGTCATACACAATCAACTGTATAATACATACAAACAATATATCTTTGTAATAATTGTTCAACTGTATCTATCACACCTACATGTATAAGGTCTACATCTAACACCCCAGTCAAGCCCTCATAGCACCCTAGTCAGGCATTTAGGACATCTTAGTCATACACAATCAACTATACAATACATACAGACATCATATCTTTGTAATAATTGTTCTATTGTATCTATCACAACTTCATTTATAATGTCTTCATCTAACACCCCAGTCATGGCCTTGTAACATCCTAGTCTGGCATTTGTGACATCCTAGTCGTACACAATCAACTTTATAATACATACAGACATCATATCTTTGTAATAATTGTTCTATTGTATCTATCACAACTACATATATAAGGTCTACATCTAACACATCATATCTTTGTAATAATTGTTCTATTGTATCTATCACACCTTCATTTATAATGTCTTTATCTAACACCCTAGTCATGCCCTTCTAACACCCTAGTCTGGCATTTGTGACATCCTAGTCATACACAATCAACTTTATAATACATACATACAACATATCTTTGTATTAATTGTTCTACTGTATCGATCACACCTACATGTATAATGTCCTTTCTAACATCCATGGCATGCCCTTGTAACACCCTAGTCAGGCATTTATAACATTCTAGTAATACACAATCAACTATATAATACATACAGACAACATATCTTTGTAATAATTGTTCTACTGTATCTATCACACCTACATGTATAAGGTCTACATCTAACACCCCAGTCATGCCCTCATAGCACCCTAGTCAGGCATTTGTGACATCCTAGTCATACACAATCAACTATGCAATACATACAGACATCATATCTTTTTAATAATTGTTCTATTGTATCTATCACACATTCATTGATAATGCCTTCATCTAACACCCCAATCATGCCCTTGTAACATCCTAGTCTGGCATTTGTGACATCCTAGTCATACACAATCAACTATATAATACATACAGACATCATGTCTTTGTAATAATTGTTCTATTGTATCTATCACACCTACATATATAAGGTCTACATCTAACACCCCAGTCATGTCCTCATAACACCCTAGTCAGGCATTTGTGACATTCTAGTCATACACCATCAACTTAATAATACATACAGACATCATATCTTTGTAATAATTGTTCTATTGTATCTATCACACCTTCATTTATAATGTCTTCATCTAACACCCCAGTCTTGCCCTTGTAACACCCTAGTCAGGCATATGTGACATCCTAGTCATACACAATCAACTATATAATACAAACAGACATCATATCTTTGTAATAATTGTTCTATTGTATCTATCACACCTTCATTTACAATGTCTTCATCTAACACCCCAGTCTTGCCCTTGTAACACCCTAGTCTGGCAGTTGTGACATCCTAGTCATACACAATCAACTATATAATACATACAGACATCATATCTTTGTAATAATTGTTCTATTGTATCTATCATACCTTCATTAATTATGTCTTCATCTCACTGTTCTAACACCCCAGTCATGCCCTTGTGACACCCTAACCAGGCATTTGTGACATCCTAGTCCTACACGCTCAACTATATAATACATACAGACATCACATCTTGTAATAATTGTTCTATTGTATCTATCACACCTACATATAAAAGGTCTACATCTAACACCCCAGTCATGCCATCAGAGCCCCCTAGTCAGGCATTTGGGACATCCCAGTCATACACAATCAACTATACAATACAAACAAACATCATATCATTGTAATAATTGTTCTATTGTATCTATCACATCTTCATTTATAATGTCTTCATCTAACACCCCAGTCTTGCCCTTGTAACACCCTAGTCAGGCATTTGTGACATCCTAGTCATACACAATCAACTATATAATACAAACAGACATCATATCTTTGTAATAATTTTTCTATTGTATCTATCACACCTTCATTTATAATGTCTTCATCTAACACCCCAGTCATGCCCTTCTAACACCCCAGTCTGGCATTTGTGACATCCTAGTCATACACATTCATCTTTATAATACATACAGACATCATATCTTTGCAATAGTTGTTCTATTGTATCTATCACACCTTCATTCGTAATGTCTTCATCTAAAACCCCAGTCATGCCCTTGTAACACCCTAGTCAGGCATTTGTGACATCCTAGTCATACACAATCAACTATATAATACAAACAGACATCATATCTTTGTTATAATTTTTCTATTGTATCTATCACACCTTCATTTATAATGTCTTCATCTAACAACCCAGTCATGCCCTTCTAACACCCCAGTCTGGCATTTGTGACATCCTAGTCATACACATTCAACTTTATAATACATACAGACATCATATCTTTGCAATAATTGTTCTATTGTATCTATCACATCTTCATTGGTAATGTCCTCATCTAACACCCAACTCATGCCCTTGTAACACCCTAGTCAGGCATTTGTGACATCCTAGTCATACACAATCTACTTAACAATAAATACAGACATCATATCTTTGTAATAATTGTTCTATTGTATCTATCACACCTTCATTTATAATGTCTTCATCTAAAACCCCAGTCATGCCCTTGTAACATCCTAGTCTAGCGTTTGTGACATTCTAGTCATACACAATCAACTTTATAATACATACAGACATCATATCTTTGTAATAAATGTTCTATTGTATCTATCACACCTTTATATAATGTCCTATCTAACACCCCAGTCATGCCCTTGTAACACCCTAGTCAGGCATTTATGACATTCTAGTCATACACAATCAACTATATAATACATACAGACATCATATCTTTGTAATAATTGTTCTATTGCATCTATCACACCACATATATAAGGTCTACATCTAACACCCAAGTCATGCCCTCATAACACCTTAGTCAGGCATTTGTGACATTCTAGTCATACACCATCAACTATATAATACATACAGAAACATCATATCTTTGTAATAATTGTTCTATTGTATCTATCACACCTTCATTTATAATGTCTTCATCTAACACCCCAGTCATGCCCTTCTAACACCCCAGTCTGGCATTTGTGACATCCTAGTCATACACATTCAACTTTATAATACATAGAGACATCATATCTTTGTAATAATTGTTCTATTGTATCTATCACACCTTCATTGATAATGTCTTCCTCTAACACCCGAGTCATGCCCTTGTAACACCCTAGACAGGCATTTGTGACATCCTAGTCATACACAATCAACTAAACAAGACATACAGACATCATATCTTTGTAATAATTGTTTTATTGTATCTATCACACCTTCATTTATAATGTCTTCATCTAATACCCCAGTCTTGCCCTTGTAACACCCTAGTCTGGCAGTTGTGACATCCTAGTCATACACAATCAACTATATAATACATACAGACATCATATCTTTGTAATAATTGTTCTATTGTATCTATCACACCTTGATTTATAATGTCTTCATCTAAAACCCCAGTCATGCCCTTGTAACACCCTAGTCTGGCATTTGTGACATCCTAGTCATACACAATCAACTTTAAAATACATACAGACATCATATCTTTGTAATAATTGTCATATTGTATCTATCACACCTTCATTGATAATGTCTTCATCTAACACCCCAGTCATGCCCTTGTAACATCCTAGTTTGGCATTTGTGACATCCTAGTCGTACACAATCAACTTTATAATACATTTGTACATACAGACATCATATCTTTGTAATAATTGTTCTATTCTATCTATTACACCTACATATATAAGGTCTTCATCTAATACCCCAGTCATGCCCTCATAGCACCCTAGTCAGGCATTTGTGACATCCTAGTCATACACAATCAACTTTATAATACATACAGACATCATATCTTTGTAATAATTGTTCTATTGTATCTATCACACCTTCATTTATAATGTCTTCATCTAACACCCCAGTCTTGCCCTTGTAATACCCTAGTCAGGCATTTGTGACATCCTAGTCATACACAATCAACTATATAATACATACAGAAACATCATATCTTTGTAATAATGTTCTATTGTATCTATCACAGCTTCATTTATAACGTCTTCATCTAACACCCCAGTCATGCCCTTCTAACACCCCAGTCCGGCATTTGTGACATCCTAGTCATACACATTCAACTTTATAATACATACAGACATCATAGCTTTGCAATAATTGTTCTATTGTATCTATCACACCTACATATATAAGGTCTACATCTAACACCCCAGTCATGCCCTCATAACATCCTAGTCAGGCATTTGTGACATTCTAGTCATACACCATCAACTATATAATACATACAGAAACATCATATCTTTGTAATAATGTTCTATTGTATCTATCACAGCTTCATTTATAATGTCTTCATCTAACACCCCAGTCATGCCCTTCTAACACCCCAGTCTGGCATTTGTGACATCCTAGTCATACACATTCAACTTTATAATACATACAGACATCATATCTTTGCAATAAGTGTTCTATTGTATCGATCACACCTTCATTGATAATGTCTTCCTCTAACACCCGAGTCATGCCCTTGTACCACCCTAGTCAGGCATTTGTGACATCCTAGTCATACACAATCAACTAAACAAGACATACAGACATCATATCTTTGTAATAATTGTTCTATTGTATCTATCACACCTTCATTTATAATGTCTTCATCTAACACCCCAGTCTTGCCCTTGTAACACCCTAGTCTGGCAGTTGTGACATCCTAGTCATACACAATCAACTATATAATACATACAGACATCATATCTTTGTAATAATTGTTCTATTGTATCTATCACGCCTTCATTTATTATGTCTTCATCTCACTGTTCTAACACCCCAGTCATGCCCTTGTAACACCCTAATCAGGCATTTGTGACATCCTAGTCCTACACACTCAACTATATAATACATACAGACATCATATCTTGTAATAATTTTTCTATTGTATCTATCACACCTACATATACAAGGTTTACATCTAACACCCCAGTCATGCTCCATAACACCCTAGTCAGGCATTTGGGACATCCTAGTCATACACAATCATCTATACAATACATACAAACATCATATCATTGCAATAATTGTTCTATTGTATCTATCACACCTTCATTTATAATGTCTTCATCTAACATCCCAGTCATGCCCTTCTAACACCCCAGTCTGGCATATGTGACATCCCAGTCATACACATTCAACTTAAAATACATACAGACATCATATCTTTGTAATAATTGTTTTATTGTATCTATCACACCTTCATTTATAATGTCTTCATCTAACACCCCAGTCATGCCCTTGTAACACCCTAGTCAGGCATTTGTGACATCCTAGTCATACACAATCAACTAAACAATACATACAGACATCATATCTTTGTAATAATTGTTCTATTGTATCTATTACACCTTCATTTATAATGTCTTCATCTAACACCCCAGTCTTGCTCTTGTAACACCCTAGTCTGGCAGTTGTGACATCCTAGTCATACACAATCAACTATATAATACATACAGACATCATATCTTTGTAATAATTGTTCTATTCTATCTATCACACCTTCATTTATTATGTCTTCATCTCACTGTTCTAACACCCCAGTCACGCCCTTGTGACACCCTAATCAGGCATTTGTGACATCCTAGTCCTACACACTCAACTATATAATACATACAGACATCACATCTTGTAATAATTGTTCTATTGTATCTATCACACCTACATATAAAAGGTCTACATCAAACACCCACGTCATGCCATCATAGCCCCCTAGTCAGGCATTTGGGACATCCTAGTCATACACAATCAACTATACAATACAAACAAACATCATATCATTGCAATAATTGTTCTATTGTATCTATCACACCTTCATTAATAATGTCTTCATCTAACACCCCAGTCATGCCCTTCTAACACCCCAGTCTGGCAGTTGTGACATCCTAGTCATACACATTCAACTTAAAATACATACAGACATCATATCTTTGTAATAATTGTTCTATTGTATCTATCACACCTTCATTGATTATGTCTTCATCTCACTGTTGTAACACCCCAGACATGCCCTTGTAACACCCTAATCAGGCATTTGTGACATCCTAGTTCTACACACTCAACTATATAATACATACAGACATCATATCTTGTAATATTGTTCTATTGTATCTATCACACCTTCATTTATAATGTCTTCATCTAACACCCCAGTCATGCCCTTGTAACACCCTAGTCAGGCATTTGTGACATCCTAGTCATACACAATCAACTAAACAAGACATACATACATCATATCTTTGTAATAATTGTTCTATTGTATCTATCACACCTTCATTTATAATGTCTTCATCTAACACCCCAGTCTTGCCCTTGTAACACCCTAGTCTGGCAGTTGTGACATCCTAGTCATACACAATCAACTATATAATACATACAGACATCATATCTTTATAATAATTGTTCTATTGTATCTATCACACCTTCATTTATTATGTCTTCATCTCACTGTTCTAACACCCCAGTCATGCCCTTGTAACACCCTAATCAGGCATTTGTGACATCCTAGTCCTACACACTCAACTATATAATACATACAGACATCATATCTTGTAATATTTTTTCTATTGTATCTATCACACCTACATATACAAGGTTTACATCTAACACCCCAGTCATGCTCCATAACACCCTAGTCAGGCATTTGGGACATCCTAGTCATACACAATCAACTATACAATACATACAAACATCATATCATTGCAATAATTGTTCTATTGTATCTATCACACCTTCATTTATAATGTCTTCATCTAACATCCCAGTCATGCCCTTCTAACACCCCAGTCTGGCATATGTGACATCCCAGTCATACACATTCAACTTAAAATACATACAGACATCATATCTTTGTAATAATTGTTTCATTGTATCTATCACACCTTCATTTATAATGTCTGCATCTAACACCCCAGTCATGCCCTTGTAACACCCTAGTCAGGCATTTGTGACATCCTAGTCATACACAATCAACTAAACAATACATACAGACATCATATCTTTGTAATAATTGTTCTATTGTATCTATCACACCTTCATTTATAATGTCTTCATCTCACTGTTCTAACACCCCAGTCACGCCCTTGTGACACCCTAATCAGGCATTTGTGACATCCTAGTCCTACACACTCAACTATATGATACATACAGACATCACATCTTGTAATAATTGTTCTATTGTATCTATCACACCTACATATAAAAGGTCTACATCTAACACCCACGTCATGCCATCATAGCCCCCTAGTCAGGCATTTGGGACATCCTAGTCATACACAATCAACTATACAATACAAACAAACATCATATCATTGCAATAATTGTTCTATTGTATCTATCACACCTTCATTTATAATGTCTTCATCTAACACCCCAGTCATGCCCTTCTAACACCCCAGTCTGGCAGTTGTGACATCCTAGTCATACACATTCAACTTAAAATACATACAGACATCATATCTTTGTAATAATTGTTCTATTGTATCTATCACACCTTCATTGATTATGTCTTCATCTCACTGTTGTAACACCCCAGACATGCCCTTGTAACACCCTAATCAGGCATTTGTGACATCCTAGTTCTACACACTCAACTATATAATACATACAGACATCATATCTTGTAATATTGTTCTATTGTATCTATCACACCTTCATTTATAATGTCTTCATCTAAAACCCCAGTCATGCCCTTGTAACACCCTAGTCAGGCATTTGTGACATCCTAGTCATACACAATCAACTAAACAATACATACAGACATCATATCTTTGTAATAATTGTTCTATTGTATCTATCACACCTTCATTTATAATGTCTTCATCTAACACCCCAGTCTTGCCTTTGTAACACCCTAGTCTGGCATTTGTGACATCCCAGTCATACACCATCAACTATATAATACATACAAAAACATCATATCTTTGTAAAAATTGTTCTATTGTATCTATCACACCTTCATTTATAATGTCTTCATCTAAAACCCCAGTCATGCCCTTGTAACATCCTAGTCTAGCATTTGTGACATCCTAGTCATACACAATCAACTTTATAATACATACAGACATCATATCTTTGTAATAATTGTTCTATTGTATCGATCACACCTTCATTGATAATGTCTTCCTCTAACACCCGAGTCATGCCCTTGTACCACCCTAGTCAGGCATTTGTGACATCCTAGTCATACACAATCAACTAAACAAGACATACAGACATCATATCTTTGTAATAATTGTTCTATTGTATCTATCACACCTTCATTTATAATGTCTTCATCTAACACCCCAGTCTTGCCCTTGTAACACCCTAGTCTGGCAGTTGTGACATCCTAGTCATACACAATCAACTATATAATACATACAGACATCATATCTTTGTAATAATTGTTCTATTGTATCTATCACACCTTCATTTATTATGTCTTCATCTCACTGTTCTAACACCCCAGTCATGCCCTTGTAACAACCTAATCAGGCATTTGTGACATCCTAGTCCTACACACTCAACTATATAATACATACAGACATCATATCTTGTAATAATTTTTCTATTGTATCTATCACACCTACATATACAAGGTTTACATCTAACACCCCAGTCATGCTCCATAACACCCTAGTCAGGCATTTGGGACATCCTAGTCATAATCAATCAACTATACAATACATACAAACATCATATCATTGCAATAATTGTTCTATTGTATCTATCACACCTTCATTTATAATGTCTTCATCTAACATCCCAGTCATGCCCTTCTAACACCCCAGTCTGGCATATGTGACATCCTAGTCATACACATTCAACTTAAAATACATACAGACATCATATCTTTGTAATAATTGTTTTATTGTATCTATTACAGCTTTATTTATAATGTCTTCATCTAAAACCCCAGTCATGCCCTTGTAACACCCTAGTCAGGCATTTGTGACATCCTAGTCATACACAATCAACTAAACAATACATACAGACATCATATCTTTGTAATAATTGTTCTATTGTATCTATCACACCTTCATTTATAATGTCTTCATCTAACACCCCAGTCTTGCTCTTGTAACACCCTAGTCTGGCAGTTGTGACATCCTAGTCATACACAATCAACTATATAATACATACAGACATCATATCTTTGTAATAATTGTTCTATTGTATCTATCACACCTTCATTTATTATGTCTTCATCTCACTGTTCTAACACCCCAGTCACGCCCTTGTGACACCCTAATCAGGCATTTGTGACATCCTAGTCCTACACACTCAACTATATAATACATACAGACATCATATCTTGTAATAATTGTTCTATTGTATCTATCACACCTACATATAAAAGGTCTACATCTAACACCCACGTCATGCCATCATAGCCCCCTAGTCAGGCATTTGGGACATCCTAGTCATACACAATCAACTATACAATACAAACAAACATCATATCATTGCAATAATTGTTCTATTGTATCTATCACACCTTCATTTATAATGTCTTCATCTAACACCCCAGTCATGCCCTTCTAACACCCCAGTCTGGCAGTTGTGACATCCTAGTCATACACATTCAACTTAAAATACATACAGACATCATATCTTTGTAATAATTGTTCTATTGTATCTATCACACCTTCATTGATTATGTCTTCATCTCACTGTTGTAACACCCCAGACAAGCCCTTGTAACACCCTTATCAGGCATTTGTGACATCCTAGTTCTACACACTCAACTATATAATACATACAGACATCATATCTTGTAATATTGTTCTATTGTATCTATCACACCTTCATTTATAATGTCTTCATCTAAAACCCCAGCCATGCCCTTGTAACACCCTAGTCAGGCATTTGTGACATCCTAGTCATACACAATCAACTAAACAATACATACAGACATCATATCTTTGTAATAATTGTTCTATTGTATCTATCACACCTTCATTTATAATGTCTTCATCTAACACCCCAGTCTTGCCTTTGTAACACCCTAGTCTGGCATTTGTGACATCCCAGTCATACACCATCAACTATATAATACATACAAAAGCATCATATCTTTGTAAAAATTGTTCTATTGTATCTATCACACCTTCATTTATAATGTCTTCATCTAAAACCCCAGTCATGCCCTTGTAACATCCTAGTCTAGCATTTGTGACATCCTAGTCATACACAATCAACTTTATAATACATACAGACATCATATCTTTGTAATAATTGTTCTATTGTATCTATCACACCTTCATCTATAAGGTCTACATCTAACACCCATGTCATGCCCTTGTAACACCCTAGTCAGGCATTTATGACATTCTAGTCATACACAATCAACTATATAATACATACAGACATCATATCTTTGTAATAATTGTTCTATTGTATCTATCACACCTACATTTATAATGTCTTCATCTAACACCCCAGGCATGCCCTTCTAACACCCCAGTCTGGCATTTGTGACATCCTAGTCATACACATTCAACTTTATAATACATACAGACATCATATCTTTGTAATAATTGTTCTATTGTATCTATCACACCTTCATTGATAATGTCTTCCTCTAACACCCGAGTCATGCCCTTGTAACACCCTAGTCAGGCATTTGTGACATCCTAGTCATACACAATCAACTAAACAAGACATACAGACATCATATCTTTGTAATAATTGTTCTATTGTATCTATCACACCTTCATTTATAATGTCTTCATCTAACACCCCAGTCTTGCCCTTGTAACACCCTAGTCTGGCAGTTGTGACATCCTAGTCATACACAATCCACTATATAATACATACAGACATCATATCTTTGTAATAATTGTTCTATTGTATCTATCACACCTTCATTTATTATGTCTTCATCTCACTGTTCTAACACCCCAGTCATGCCCTTGTAACACCCTAATCAGGCATTTGTGACATCCTAGTCCTACACACTCAACTATATAATACATACAGACATCATATCTTGTAATAATTTTTCTATTGTATCTATCACACCTACATATACAAGGTTTACATCTAACACCCCAGTCATGCTCCATAACACCCTAGTCAGGCATTTGGGACATCCTAGTCATACACAATCAACTATACAATACATACAAACATCATATCATTGCAATAATTGTTCTATTGTAGCTATCACACCTTCATTTATAATTTCTTCATCTAACACCCCAGTCATGCCCTTCTAACACCCCAGTCAGGCATTTGTGACATCCTAGTCATACACAATCAACTAAACAATACATACAGACATCATATCTTTATAATAATTGTTCTATTGTATCTATCACACCTTCATTTATTATGTCTTCATCTCACTGTTGTAACACCCCAGACATGCCCTTGTAACACCCTAATCAGGCATTTGTGACATCCTAGTTCTACACACTCAACTATATAATACATACAGACATCATATCTTGTAATATTGTTCTATTGTATCTATCACACCTACATATACAAGGTTTATATCTAACACCCCAGTCATGCCCTCATAATACCCTAGTCAGGCATTTGGGACATCCTAGTCATACACAATCAACTATACAATACATACAGACATTATATCATTGTAATAATTGTTTTATTGTATCTATCACACCTTCATTTATAATGTCTTCATCTAACACCCCAGTCATGCCCTTGTAACACCCTAATCAGGCATTTGTGACATCCTAGTCCTACACAATCAACTATATAATACATACAAAAACATCATATCTTTGTAATAATTGTTCTATTGTATCTATAACACCTTCATTTATAATGTCTGCATCTAAAACCCCAGTCATGCCCTTGTAACATCCTAGTCTAGCATTTGTGACATCCTAGTCATACACAATCAACTTTATAATACATACAGACATCATATCTTTGTAATAATTGTTCTATTGTATCTATCACACCTTCATCTATAAGGTCTACATCTAACACCCATGTCATGCCCTTGTAACACCCTAGTCAGGCATTTATGACATTCTAGTCATACACAATCAACTATATAATACATACAGACATCATATCTTTGTAATAATTGTTCTATTGTATCTATCACACCTACATTGATAATGTCTTCATCTAACACCCCAGGCATGCCCTTCTAACACCCCAGTCTGGCATTTGTGACATCCTAGTCATACACATTCAACTTTATAATACATACAGACATCATATCTTTGTAATAATTGTTCTATTGTATCTATCACACCTTCATTGATAATGTCTTCCTCTAACACCCGAGTCATGCCCTTGTAACACCCTAGTCAGGCATTTGTGACATCCTAGTCATACACAATCAACTAAACAAGACATACAGACATCATATCTTTGTAATAATTGTTCTATTGTATCTATCACACCTTCATTTATAATGTCTTCATCTAACACCCCAGTCTTGCCCTTGTTAGATGGTGTATCTAATGAAAAATGCTTGGTATAATTGATTTTTATTGCGTAGAAAGATAGTACTATGATGTAAGATGGTGTATCTAATGAAACATTCTTGGTATAATTGGTTTTTATTGTGTAGAAAGATAGTACTATGATGTTAGATGGTCTATCTAATGAAACATGCTTGGTATAATTGGTTTTTATTGTGTAGTAAGATATTACTATGATGTTAGATTGTTTATCTAATGAAACATGCTTGCTATAATTGGTTTTTATTGTGTAGTAAGATAGTACTGTGCTGTTAGATTGTCTATCTATTGAAACATGCTTGGTATAATTGGTTTTATGGTGTAGTAAGATAGTACTATGATGTTAGATGGTCTATCTATTGAAACATGCTTGGTATAATTGGTTTTTATTGTGTAGTAAGATAGTACTATGATGTTAGATGATTTTAGATGGTCTATATTATGAAACTTGCTTGGTATAATTGGTTTTTATTGTGTAGTAAGATAGTACTATGATGTTAGATGGTCTATTTATTGAAACATGCTTGGTATAATTGGTTTTTATTGTGAAGTAAGATAGTACTTTAATGTTAGATGGTCTATCTATTGACACATGCTTGGTATAATTGGTTTTTATTGTGTAGAAAGATAGTACTATGATGTTATATGGTCTATTTAATGAAACATGCTTGGTATAATTGGTTTTTATTGTGTAGAAAGATAGTACTATGATGTAAGATGGTCTATCCAATGAAACATGCTTGGTATAATTGGTTTTTATTGTGTAGTAAGATAGTACTATGATGTTAGATGGTCTATCTAATGAAACATGCTTGGTATAATTGGTTTTTATTGTGTAGAAAGATAGTACTATGATGTTAGATGGTCTATCTAATAAAACATGCTTGGTATAATTGGTTTTTATTGCGTAGAAAGATAGTACTATGATGTTAGATGCGGTATCTAATGAAAAATGCTTGGTATAATTGGTTTTTATTGCGTACAAAGATAGTACTATGATGTTAGATGGTCTATCTAATGAAACATGCTTGGTATAATTGGTTTTTATTGTGTAGAAAGATAGTAATATGATGTTAGATGGTCTATCTAATGAAACATGCTTGGTATAATTGGTTTTTATTGTGTAGTAAGATAGTACTGTGCTGTTAGATTGTCTATCTATTGCAACATCCTTGGTATAATTGGTTTTTATGGTGTAGTAAGATAGTACTATGATGTTAGATGGTCTATCTATTGAAACATGCTTGGTATAATTGGTTTTTATTGTGTAGTAAGATAGTACTATGATGTTAGATGATGTTAGATGGTCTATCTTATGCAACATGCTTGGTATAATTGGCTTTTATTGTGTAGTAAGATAGTGATAGATTTACTCTGCCACCATTTCTATTGGTCAAGGTATCATTATTGTTACAGGAAAAATCATCGGACTGTGATAGATTGATTCTGACATTATGTCTATAGGTCACAGTATCATTATTGTTACAGGATAAATCATCTGACTGTGATAGATTGACTCTGACACCATGTCTATAGGTCACAGTATCATTATTATTACGGGATAAATCATCTGACTGTGATAGATTGACTCTGACACCAAGTCTATAGACCACAGTACCATTTTTGTTACAGGATAAATCATCGGACTGTGATAGATTTACTATGACACTATGTCTATAGGTCACAGTATCCTTATTGTTACAGGATAAATCATCTGACTGTGATGGATTGTCTCTGACATCATGTCTATATGTGACAGTATCATTATTGTTACAGGATAAATCATATGATTGTGATAGATTGACTCTGACGCCATGTCTATAGGTCACAGTATCATTATTGTTACAGGATATATCATCTGACTGTGATATATTTACTCTGACGCCATTTCTTTTGGTCAAGGTATCATTATTGTTACGGGAAAAATCATCTGACTGTGATAGATTGACTCTGACACCATGTCTATACGTCACAGTATCATTATTGTTACGGGATAAATCATCTGACTGTGATAGATTGACTCTTACACCATGTCTATAGGTCACAGTATCATTATTACGGGATAAATCATCTGACTGTGATAGATTGACTCTGACACCATTTCTATTGGTCACAGTATCATCATTGTTATAGGATAAATCATCTGACTGTGATAGATTAACTCTGACATCATGTCCATTGACTCTGACACTATGTCTATAGGCCACAGTATCCTTATTGTTACAGGAAAAATCATCGGACTGTGATAGATTGATTCTGACACTATGTCTTTAGCTCAAAGTATCATTATTGGTACAGGATAAATCATCTGACTGTGATAGATTTTGACACTGACACCACGTCTATTGGCCACAGTACCATTTTTGTTACAGGATAAATCATCTGACTGTGATAGATTGACTCTGACACTATGTCTATAGGTCACATTATCATTATTGTTACGGGATAAATAATCTCACTGTGATAGATTGACTCTGACACTATGTCTATAGGCCACAGTATCCTAATTGTTACAGGAAAAATCATCTGACTGTGATAGATTGACTCTGACACCACGTCTATAGGCCACAGTACCATTTTTGTTACAGGATAAATCATCTGACTGTGATAGATTGACTCTGACACTATGTCTATAGTTCACAGTATCCTTATTGTTACAGAATAAATCTTTAACTGTTATAGATTGACTCTGACACTATGTCTATAGGCCACAGTATCCTTATTGTTACAGGAAAAATCATCTGACTGTGATAGATTGATTCTGACACTATGTCTTTAGTTCAAAGTATCAATATTGTTACAGGATAAATCATCTGACTGTGATAGATTGACACTGACACCACGTCTATAGGCCACAGTACCATTTTTGTTACAGGATAAATCATCTGACTGTGATAGATTGACTCTGACACTATGTCTATAGGTCACAGTATCCTTATTGTTACAGGATAATTTATCTGACTGTTATAGATTGACTCTGACACTATGTCTTTAGGCCACAGTATCCTTATTATTACAGGAAAAATCATCTGACTGTGATAGATTGATTCTGACAATATGTCTTTAGGTCAAAGTATCATTATTGTTACAGGATAAATCATCTGACTGTGATAGATTGACTCTGACAGTATGTCTATAGGTCACAGTACCACTGGTGGTACAGGATAAATCATCTGACTGTAATAGGTTTACTCTGACGCCATTTCTTTTGATCAAGGCATCATTATTGTTACAGGATAAATCATCGGACTGTGATAGTTTGACTCTGACACCATGTCTTTAGGGCACAGTATCATTATTGTTACGGGATAAATCATCTGACTGTGATAGATTGACTCTGACACCATGTCTATAGGTCACAGTATCATTATTATTACGGGATAAATCATCTGACTGTGATAGATTGACTCTGACACCACGTCTATAGGCCACAGTACCATTTTTGTTACAGGATAAATTATCTGACTGTGATATATTGACTCTGACACTATGTCTATAGGTCACAGTATCATTATTGTTACAGGAAAATCATCTGACTGTGATAGATTGACTCTCACACCATGTCTATAGGTCAGAGTATCATTATTATTACGGGATAAATCATCTGACTGTGATAGATTGACTCTGACACCAAGTCTATAGGCCACAGTACCATTTTTGTTACAGGATCAATCATCTGACTGTGATAGATTGACTCTGACACCATTTCTATTGGTGAAGGTATCATTATTGTTACAGGATAAATCATCGGACTGTGATAGATTGATTCTGACACTATGTCTATAGGTCACAGTATCATTATTGTTACAGGATAAATCATCTGACTGTGATAGATTGACTCTGACACCATGTCTATACGTCACAGTATCATTATTATTACGGGATAAATCATCTGACTGTGATAAATTGACTCTGACACCAAGTCTATAGGCCACAGTACCATTTTTGTTACAGGATAAATCATCTGACTGTGATAGATTTACTCTGACACTATGTCTATAGGTCACAGTATCCTTATTGTTACAGGATAAATCATCTGACTGTGATATATTGACTCTGACAGTATGTCTATAGGTCACAGTATCATTATTGTTACAGGATAAATCATCTGACTGTGATAGATTGACTCTCACACTATGTATATTGGCCAAAGTACCATTATTGGTACAAGATAAATCATCTGACTGTGATAGATTTACTCTGACACCATTTCTATTGGTCAAGGTATCATTATTGTTACAGGATAAATCATCGGACTGTGATAGATTGATTCTGACACTATGTCTATAGGTCACAGTATCATTATTGTTACAGGATAAATCATATGACTGTGATAGGTTGTCTCTGACATCATGTCTATAGGTGACAGTATCATTATTGTTACATGATAAATCATATGACTGTGATAAATTGACTCTGACGCCATGTCTATAGGTCACAGTATCATTATTGTTACATGATATATCATCTGACTGTGATAGATTGACTCTCACACTATGTATATTGGCCAAAGTACCATTATTGGTACAAGATAAATAATCTGACTGTGATAGATTTACTCTGACACCATTTCTATTGGTCAAGGTATCATTGTTGTTACAGGATAAATCATCGGACTGTGATAGATTGATTCTGACACTATGTCTATATGTCACAGTATCATTATTGTTACAGGATAAACCATCTGACTGTGATAGATTGACTCTGACACCATGTCTATAGGTCACAGTATCATTATTATTACGGGATAAATCATCTGACTGTGATAGATTGACTCTGACACCAAGTCTATAGGCCACAGTACCATTTTTGTTACAGGATCAATCATCTGACTGTGATAGATTGACTCTGACACTATGTCTATAGGTCACAGTATCCTTATTGTTACAGGATAAATCATCTGACTGTGATATATTGACTCTGACAGTATGTCTATAGGTCACAGTATCATTATTGTTACAGGATAAATCATCTGACTGTGATAGATTGACTCTCACACTATGTAAATTGGCCAAAGTACCATTATTGGTACAAGATAAATCATCTGACTGTGATAGATTTACTCTGACACCATTTCTATTGGTCAAGGTATCATTATTGTTACAGGATAAATCATCGGACTGTGATAGATTGATTCTGACACTATGTCTATAGGTCACAGTATCATTATTGTTACAGGATAAATCATATGACTGTGATAAATTGACTCTGACGCCATGTCTATAGGTCACAGTATCATTATTGTTACATGATATATCATCTGACTGTGATAGATTGACTCTGACACTAAGTCTATTGGCCACAGTACCACTAGTGGTACAGGATAAATCAGCTGACTGTTATATATTTATTCTGACGCCTTTTCTTTTGTTCAAGGTATCATTATTGTTACAGGATAAATCATCTGCTTGTGATAGATTGACTCTGACACCATGTCTATAGGTCACAGTATCATTATTATTACGGGATAAATCATCTGACTGTGATAGATTGACTCTGACACCACGTCTATAGGCCACAGTACCATTTTTGTTACAGGATAAATCATCTGACAGTGATAGATTGACTCTGACACTATGTCTATAAGTCACGGTATCCTTATTGTTACAGGATAAATCATCTGACTGTGATATATTGACTCTGACAGTATGTCTATAGGTCACAGTATCATTATTGTTACAGGATAAATCATCTGAATGTGATAGATTGACTCTCACACTATGTATATTGGCCAAAGTACCATTATTGGTACAAGATAAATCATCTGACTGTGATAGATTGACTCTGACACCATGTCTATAGGTCACAGTATCATTATTATTACGGGATAAATCATCTGACTGTGATAGATTGACTCTGACACCAAGTCTATAGACCACAGTACCATTTTTGTTACAGGATAAATCATCTGACTGATATATTGACTCTGACAGTATGTCTATAGGTCACAGTACCATTATTGGTACAAAATAAATCATCTGACTGTGATAGATTTACTCTGACACCATTTCTATTGGTCAAGGTATCATTATTGTTACAGGATAAATCATCGGACTGTGATAGATTGATTTTGACACTATGTCTATAGGTCACAGTATCATTATTGTTACAGGATAAATCGTATGACTGTGATCGATTGTCTCTGACATCATGTCTATAGGTGACAGTATCATTATTGTAACATGATAAATCATATGACTGTGATAGATTGACTCTGATGCCATGTCTATAGGTCACAGTATCATTATTGTTACATGATATATCATCTGACTGTGATAGATTGACTCTGACACTATGTCTATTGGCCACAGTACCACTAGTGGTACAGGATAAATCATCTGACTGTGATATATTTACTATGACGCCTTTTCTTTTGTTCAAGGTATCATTATTGTTACAGGATAAATCATCTGACTGTGATAGATTGACTCTGACACCATGTCTATAGGCCACAGTGTCATTATTGATAAGGGATATATCATCTGACTGTGATAGATTGACTCTTACACCATGTCTATAGGTCACAGTTTCATTATTATTACGGGATAAATCATCTGACTGTGATAAATTGACTCTGACACTATGTCTATAGGCCACAGTACCATTATTGCTACAGGATAAATCACCTGACTGTGATAGATTGACTCTGACACCACGTCTATAGGCCACAGTGCCATTTTTGTTACAGGATAAAGTATTTGATTGTGATGGATTGACTATGACACCATATCTATAGGCCACAGTACCATTTTTGTTACAGGATGAATCATCTGACTGCGATAGATTGACTCTGACACTATGTCTATAGGTCAAAGTATCATTATTGTTACAGGATAAATCAACTGACTGTGATAGATTGACTCTGACATCGTGTCTATAGGTGACAGTATCAATACCGTTACAGGATAAATCATCTGACTGTGATTGATTGACTCTGACACTAAGTCTATTAGCCACAGTACCACTAGTGGTACAGGATAAATCATCTGACTGTGACAGATTTACTCTGACGCCATTTCTATTGGTCAAGGTACCATTACTGTTATAGGATAAGTCATCTGACTGTGGTAGATTGACTCTGACACCATGTCTATAGGTCACAGTATCATTATTGTTACAGGATAAATCATCGGACTGTGATAGATTGACTCAGACAACATGTCTATAGGTCACAGTATCATTATTTTTCCGGGATAAATCATCTGACTGTGATAGATTGACTCTTACACCATGTCTATAGGTCACAGTATCATTATTATTACGGGATAAATCATCTGACTGTGATAAATTGACTCTGACACTATGTCTATAGGCCACAGTACCATTATTGCTACAGAATAAATCACCCGACTGTGATAGATTGACTTTGACACCATGTCTATAGGCCACAGTACCATTTTTTATAAAGGATAAATCATCTGACTGTGATAGATAGACTCTGACAATATGTCTACAGGTCAAAGTATCATTATTGTTACAGGATAAATCATCTGACTGTGATATATTGACTCTGACAGTATGTCTATAGGTCACAGTATCATTATTGTTACAGGATAAATCATCTGACTGTGATAGATTGACTCTCACACTATGTATATTGGCCAAAGTACCATTATTGGTACAAGATAAATCATCTCACTGTGATAGATTTACTCTGACACCATTTCTATTGGTCAAGGTATCATTATTGTTACAGGATAAATCATCGGACTGTGATAGATAGACTCTGACAATATGTCTATAGGTCAAAGTATCATTATTGTTACAAGATAAATCATCTGACTGGGAAAGACTGATTCTTACACTATGTCTATAACTCACAGTATCATCATTGTTACAGGATAAATCATCTGACTGTGATAGATTGATTCTGACACTATGTCTATAGGTCACAGTATCATCATTGTTACAGGATAAATCATCTGACTATGATAAATTGACTCTGACACCATGTCTATAGGTCAAAGTATCATTATTGTTACGGGATAAATAATCTGACTGTGATAGATTGACTCTGAATCCATTTCTATTGGTGAAGGTATCATTATTGTTACAGAATAAATCATCTGACTGTGATAGATTGACTCTGACACCATGTCTATAGGTCATAGTATCATTATTGTTACGGGATAAATATTCTGACTGTGATAGATTGACTCTGACACCATGTCTATAGGTAAAAGTATCATTATTATACGGGATAAATCAACTGACAGATATAGATTGACTTTGACACCACGTCTTTAGGCCACAGTAACATTATTGTTACAGGATAAATCATCGGACTGTGATATATTGATTCTGACACTATGTCTACAGGTCACAGTATCATTATTCTTATAGGATAAACCATCTGACTGTGACAGATTGTCTCTGACATCATGTGTATAGGTGACAGTATCATTATTGTTACGGGATAAATCATCTGACTGTGATAGATTGACTCTTACACCATGTCTATAGGTGACAGTATCATTATTATTACGGGATAAATCATTTCACTGTGATAAATTTACTCTGACACTATGTCTATAGGCCACAGTACCATTATTGCTACAGAATAAATCACTTGACTGTGATAGATCGACTCCGACACCACGTCTATAGGCCACAGTGCCATTTTTGTTACAGGATAAATCATCTGACTGTGATAGATTAACTCTGACATCATGTCTATAGGTCACAGTATCATTATTGTTACAGGAGATATCATCTGACTGTAATAGATTGACTCTGACACTATGTCTATTGACAACAGTACCACTAGTGGTACAGGATAAATCATCTGACTGTGATATATTTACTCTGACGCCATTTCTTTTGGTCAAGGTATCATTATTGTTACAGGAAAAATCATCTGACTGTGATAGATTGACTCTGACACCATGTCTATAGGTCACAGTATCATTATTGTTACGGGATAAATCATCTGACTGTGATAGATTGACTCTTACACCATGTCTATAGGTCACAGTATCATTATTATTACGGGATAAATCATCTGACTGTGATAAATTGACTCAGGCATCATGTCTATAATTCACAGTATCATTATTGTTACAGGATAAATCATATGACTGTGATAGATTGACTCTGACATCATGTCTATAGGTCACAGTATATTTATTGTTACAGGATAAATCATCGGACTGTGATAGATTGACTCAGACAACATGTCTATAGGTCACAGTATCATTATTTTTCCGGGATAAATCATCTGACTGTGATAGACTGACTCTTACACCATGTCTATAGGTCACAGTATCATTATTATTACGGGATAAATCATCTGACTGTGATAAATTGACTCTGACACTATGTCTATAGGCCACAGTACCATTATTGCTACAGAATAAATCACACGACTGTGATAGATTGACTATGACACCATGTCTATAGGCCACAGTACCATTTTTTATAAAGGATAAATCATCTGACTGTGATAGATAGACTCTGACAATATGTATATAGGTCAAAGTATCATTATTGTTACAGGATAAATCATCTGACTGTGATAGACTGATTCTTACACTATGTCTATAACTCACAGTATCATCATTGTTACAGGATAAATCATCTGACTGTGATAGATTGATTCTGACACTATGTCTATAGGTCACAGTATCATCATTGTTACAGGATAAATCATCTGACTCTGATAAATTGACTCTGACACCATGTCTATAGGTCATAGTATCATTATTGTTACAGGATAAATCATCTGACTGTGATAGATTGTCTCTGACATCATGTCTATAGGTGACAGTATCATTATTGTTACAGGATAAATCATCTGACTGTGATAGATTAACTCTGACATCATGTCTATAGGTCACAGTATCATTATTGTTACAGAAGATATCATCTGACTGTAATAGATTGACTCTGACACTATGTCTATTGGCCACAGTACCACTGGTGGTACAGGATAAATCATCTGACTGTAATAGGTTTACTCTGACGCCATTTCTTTTCATCAAGGCATCATTATTGTTACAGGATAAATCATCGGACTGTGATAGATTGACTCTGACACCATGTCTTTAGGTCACAGTATCATTATTGTTACGGGATAAATCATCTGACTGTGATAGATTGACTCTGACACCATGTCTATAGGTCACAGTATCATTATTGTTACGGGATAAATCATCTGACTGTGATAGATTGACTCTGACACCACGTCTATAGGCCACAGTACCATTTTTGTTACAGGATAAATCATCTGACTGTGATATATTGACTCTGACACTATGTCTATAGGTCACAGTATCATTATTGTTACAGGAAAATCATCTGACTGTGATAGATTGACTCTCACACCATGTCTATAGGTCACAGTATAATTATTATTACGGGATAAATCATCTGACTGTGATAGATTGACTCTGACACCAAGTCTATAGGCCACAGTACCATTTTTGTTACAGGATCAATCATCTGACTGTGATAGATTTACTCTGACACCATTTCTATTGGTCAAGGTATCATTATTGTTACAGGATAAATCATCGGACTGTGATAGATTGATTCTGACACTATGTCTATAGGTCACAGTATCATTATTGTTACAGGATAAATCATTTGACTGTGATAGATTGACTCTGACACCATGTCTATAGGTCACAGTATCATTATTATTACGGGATAAATCATCTGACTGTGATAAATTGACTCTGACACCAAGTCTATAGGCCACAGTACCATTTTTGTTACAGGATAAATCATCTGACTGTGATAAATTTACTCTGCCACTATGTCTATAGGTCACAGTATCCTTATTGTTACAGGATAAATCATCTGACTGTGATAGATTGACTCTCACACTATGTATATTGGCCAAAGTACCATTATTGGTACAAGATAAATAATCTGACTGTGATAGATTTACTCTGACACCATTTCTATTGGTCAAGGTATCATTATTGTTACAGGATAAATCATCGGACTGTGATAGATTGATTCTGACACTATGTCTATATGTCACAGTATCATTATTGTTACAGGATAAATCATATGACTGTAATAGATTGTCTCTGACATCATGTCTATAGGTGACAGTATCATTATTGTTACATGATAAATCATATGACTGTGATAAATTGACTCTGACGCCATGTCTATAGGTCACAGTATCATTATTATTACGGGATAAATCATCTGACTGTGATAAATTGACTCTGACACTATGTCTATAGGCCACAGTACCATTATTGCTACAGAATAAATCACCCGACTGTGATAGATTGACTATGACAGCATGTCTATAGGCCACAGTACCATTTTTTATAAAGGATAAATCATCTGACTGTGATAGATAGACTCTGACAATATGTCTATAGGTCAAACTATCATTATTGTTACAGGATAAATCATCTGACTGTGATAGACTGATTCTTACACTATGTCTATAACTCACAGTATCATTATTGTTACAGGATAAATCATCGGACTGTGATAGATTGATTCTGACACTATGTCTATATGTCACAGTATCATTATTGTTACAGGATAAATCATATGACTGTGATAGATTGTCTCTGACATCATGTCTATAGGTGACAGTATCATTATTGTTACATGATAAATCATATGACTGTGATAAATTGACTCTGACGCCATGTCTATAGGTCACAGTATCATTATTATTACGGGATAAATCATCTGACTGTGATAAATTGACTCTGACACTATGTCTATAGGCCACAGTACCATTATTGCTACAGAATAAATCACCCGACTGTGATAGATTGACTATGACACCATGTCTATAGGCCACAGTACCATTTTTTATAAAGGATAAATCATCTGACTGTGATAGATAGACTCTGACAATATGTCTATAGGTCAAAGTATCATTATTGTTACAGGATAAATCATCTGACTGTGATAGACTGATTCTTACACTATGTCTATAACTCACAGTATCATCATTGTTACAGGATAAATCATCTGACTGTGATAGATTGATTCTGACACTATGTCTATAGGTCACAGTATCATCATTGTTACAGGATAAATCATCTGACTCTGATAAATTGACTCTGACACCATGTCTATAGGTCATAGTATCATTATTGTTACAGGATCAATAATCTGACTGTGATAGATTGACTCTGACACCATTTCTATTGGTCAAGGTATCATTATTGTTACAGGATAAATCATCGGACTGTGATAGATTGATTCTGACACTATGTCTATAGGTCACAGTATCATTATTGTTACAGGATAAATCATCTGACTGTGATAGATTGACTCTGACACCATGTCTATAGGTCACAGTATCATTATTATTACGGGATAAATCATCAGACTGTGATAAATTGACTCTGACACCAAGTCTATAGGCCACAGTACCATTTTTGTTACAGGATAAATCAACTGACTGTGATAAATTTACTCTGACACTATGTCTATAGGTCACAGTATCCTTATTGTTACAGGATAAATCATCTGACTGTGATATATTGACTCTGACAGTATGTCAATAGGTCACAGTATCATTATTGTTACAGGATAAATCATCTGACTGTGATAGATTGACTCTCACACTATGTATATTGGCCAAAGTACCATTATTGGTACAAGATAAATCATCTGACTGTGATAGATTTACTCTGACACCATTTCTTTTGGTCAAGGTATCATTATTGTTACAGGATAAATCATCTGACTGTGATAGACTGATTCTTACACTATGTCTATAACTCACAGTATCATTATTGTTACAGGATAAATCATCGGACTGTGATAGATTGATTCTGACACTATGTCTATATGTCACAGTATCATTATTGTTACAGGATAAATCATATGACTGTGATAGATTGTCTCTGACATCATGTCTATAGGTGACAGTATCATTATTGTTACATGATAAATAATATGACTGTGATAAATTGACTCTGACGCCATGTCTATAGGTCACAGTATCATTATTATTACGGGACAAATCATCTGACTGTGATAAATTGACTCTGACACTATGTCTATAGGCCACAGTACCATTATTGCTACAGAATAAATCACCCGACTGTGATAGATTGACTATGACACCATGTCTATAGGCCACAGTACCATTTTTTATAAAGGATAAATCATCTGACTGTGATAGATAGACTCTGACAATATGTCTATAGGTCAAAGTATCATTATTGTTACAGGATAAATCATCTGACTGTGATAGATTGACTCTGACACCAAGTCTATAGGCCACAGTACCATTTTTGTTACAGGATCAATTATCTGACTGTGATAGATTGACTCTGACACCATTTCTATTGGTCAAGGTATCATTATTGTTACAGGATAAATCATCGGACTGTGATAGATTGATTCTGACACTATGTCTATAGGTCACAGTATCATTATTGTTACAGGATAAATCATCAGACTGTGATAAATTGACTCTGACACCAAGTCTATAGGCCACAATACCATTTTTGTTAAAGGATAAATCATCTGACTGTGATAAATTTACTCTGACACTATGTCTATAGGTCACAGTATCCTTATTGTTACAGGATAAATCAACTGACTGTGATATATTGACTCTGACAGTATGTCTATAGGTCACAGTATCATTATTGTTACAGGATAAATCATCTGACTGTGATAGATTGACTCTCACACTATGTATATTGGCCAAAGTACCATTATTGGTACAAGATAAATCATCTGACTGTGATAGATTTACTCTGACACCATTTCTATTGGTCAAGGTATCATTATTGTTACAGGATAAATCATCTGACTGTGATAGACTGATTCTTACACTATGTCTATAACTCACAGTATCATTATTGTTACAGGATAAATCATCGGACTGTGATAGATTGATACTGACACTATGTCTATATGTCACAGTATCATTATTGTTACAGGATAAATCATATGACTGTGATAAATTGACTCTGACGCCATGTCTATAGGTCACAGTATCATTATTATTACGGGATAAATCATCTGACTGTGATAAATTGACTCTGACACTATGTCTATAGGCCACAGTACCATTATTGCTACAGAATAAATCACCCGACTGTGATAGATTGACTATGACACCATGTCTATAGGCCACAGTACCATTTTTTATAAAGGATAAATCATCTGACTGTGATAGATTGACTATGACACCATGTCTATAGGCCACAGTACCATTTTTTATAAAGGATAAATCATCTGACTGTGATAGATAGACTCTGACAATATGTCTATAGGTCAAAGTATCATTATTGTTACAGGATAAATCATCTGACTGTGATAGACTGATTCTTACACTATGTCTATAACTCACAGTATCATCATTGTTACAGGATAAATCATCTGACTGTGATAGATTGATTCTGACATTATGTCTATAGGTCACAGTATCATCATTGTTACAGGATAAATCATCTGACTCTGATAAATTTACTCTGACACCATGTCTATAGGTCATAGTATCATTATTGTTACAGGATAAATCATCTGACTGTGATAGATTGTCTCTGACATCATGTCTATAGGTGACAGTATCATTATTGTTACAGGATAAATCATCTGACTGTGATAGATTAACTCTGACATCATGTCTATAGGTCACAGTATCATTATTGTTACAGAAGATATCATCTGACTGTAATAGATTGACTCTGACACTATGTCTATTGACCACAGTACCACTGGTGGTACAGGATAAATCATCTGACTGTAATAGGTTTACTCTGACGCCATTTCTTTTGATCAAGGCATCATTATTGTTACAGGATAAATCATCGGACTGTGATAGATTGACTCTGACACCATCCCTTTAGGTCACAGTATCATTATTGTTACAGGATAAATCATCTGACTGTGATAGATTGACTCTGACACCATGTCTATAGGTCACAGTATCATTATTATTACGGGATAAATCATCTGACTGTGATAGATTGACTCTGACACCACGTCTATAGGCCACAGTACCATTTTTGTTACAGGATAAATCATCTGACTGTGATATATTGACTCTGACACTATGTCTATAGGTCACAGTACCATTTTTGTTACAGGATAAATCATCTGACTGTGATAAATTTACTCTGACACTATGTCTATAGGTCACAGTATCCTTATTGTTACAGGATAAATCATCTGACTGTGATATATTGACTCTGACAGTATGTCTATAGGTCACAGTATCATTATTGTTACAGGATAAATCATCTGACTGTGATAGATTGACTCTCACACTATGTATATTGGCCAAAGTACCATTATTGGTACAAGATAAATCATCTGACTGTGATAGATTTACTCTGACACCATTTCTATTGGTCAAGGTATCATTATTGTTACAGGATAAATCATCGGATTGTGATAGATTGATTCTGACACTATGTCTATTAGCCACAGTACCACTGGTGGTACGGGATAAATCATCTGACTGTAATAGGTTTACTCTGACGCCATTTCTTTTGATCAAGGCATCATTATTGTTACAGGATAAATCATCGGACTGTGATAGATTGACTCTGACACCATCCCTTTAGGTCACAGTATCATTATTGTTACGGGATAAATCATCTGACTGTGATAGATTGACTCTGACACCATGTCTATAGGTCACAGTATCATTATTATTACGGGATAAATCATCTGACTGTGATAGATTGACTCTGACACCACGTCTATAGGCCACAGTACCATTTTTGTTACAGGATAAATCATCTGACTGTGATATATTGACTCTGACACTATGTCTATAGGTCACAGTATCATTATTGTTACAGGAAAATCATCTGACTGTGATAGATTGACTCTCACACCATGTCTATAGGTCACAGTATCATTATTATTACGGGATAAATCATCTGACTGTGATAGATTGACTCTGACACCAAGTCTATAGGCCACAGTACCATTTTTGTTACAGGATCAATCATCTGACTGTGATAGATTGACTCTGACACCATTTCTATTGGTCAAGGTATCATTATTGTTACAGGATAAATCATCGGACTGTGATAGATTGATTCTGCCACTATGTCTATAGGTCATAGTATCATTATTGTTACAGGATAAATCATCTGACTGTGATAGATTGACTCTGACACCATGTCTATAGGTCACAGTATCATTATTATTACGGGATAAATCATCAGACTGTGATAAATTGACTCTGACACCAAGTCTATAGGCCACAGTACCATTTTTGTTACAGGATAAATCATCTGACTGTGATAAATTTACTCTGACACTATGTCTATAGGTCACAGTATCCTTATTGTTACAGGATAAATCATCTGACTGTGGTATATTGACTCTGACAGTATGTCTATAGGTCACAGTATCATTATTGTTACAGGATAAATCATCTGACTGTGATAGATTGACTCTCACACTATGTATATTGGCCAAAGTACCATTATTGGTACAAGATAAATCATCTGACTGTGATAGATTTACTCTGACACCATTTCTATTGGTCAAGGTATCATTATTGTTACAGGATAAATCATCGGACTGTGATAGATTGATTCTGACACTATGTCTATATGTCACAGTATCATTATTGTTACAGGATAAATCATATGACTGTGATAGATTGTCTCTGACATCATGTCTATAGGTGACAGTATCATTATTGTTACATGATAAATCATATGACTGTGATAAATTGACTCTGACGCCATGTCTATAGGTCACAGTATCATTATTGTTACATGATATATCATCTGACTGTGATAGATTGACTCTCACACTATGTATATTGGCCAAAGTACCATTACTGGTACAGGATAAATCATCTGACTGTGATAGATTTACTCTGACACCATTTCTATTGGTCAAGGTATCATTATTGTTACAGGATAAATCATCGGACTGTGATAGATTGATTCTGACACTATGTCTATATGTCACAGTATCATTATTGTTACAGGATAAATCATCTGACTGTGATAGATTGACTCTGACACCATGTCTATAGGTCACAGTATCATTATTATTACGGGATAAATCATCTGACTGTGATAGATTGACTCTGACACCAAGTCTATAGGCCACAGTACCATTTTTGTTACAGGATCAATCATCTGACTGTGATAGATTGACTCTGACACTATGTCTATAGGTCACAGTATCCTTATTGTTACAGGATAAATCATCTGACTGTGATATATTGACTCTGACAGTATGTCTATAGGTCACAGTATCATTATTGTTACAGGATAAATCATCTGACTGTGATAGATTGACTCTCACACTATGTATATTGGCCAAAGTACCATTATTGGTACAAGATAAATCATCTGACTGTGATAGATTTACTCTGACACCATTTCTATTGGTCAAGGTATCATTATTGTTACAGGATAAATCATCGGACTGTGATAGATTGATTCTGACACTATGTCTATAGGTCACAGTATCATTATTGTTACAGGATAAATCATATGACTGTGATAGATTGTCTCTGACATCATGTCTATAGGTGACAGTATCATTAATGTTACATGATAAATCATATGACTGTGATAAATTGACTCTGACACCATGTCTATAGGTCACAGTATCATTATTGTTACATGATATATCATCTGACTGTGATAGATTGACTCTGACACTATGTCTATTGGCCACAGTACCACTAGTGGTACAGGATAAATCATCTGACTGTTATATATTTATTCTGACGCCTTTTCTTTTGTTCAAGGTATCATTATTGTTACAGGATAAATCATCTGCCTGTGATAGATTGACTCTGACACCATGTCTATAGGTCACAGTATCATTATTGATACGGGATAAATCATCTGACTGTGATAGATTGACTCTGACACCATGTCTATAGGTCACAGTATCATTATTATTACAGGATAAATCATCTGACTGTGATATATTGACTCTGACAGTATGTCTATAGGTCACAGTATCATTATTGTTACAGGATAAATCATCTGAATGTGATAGATTGACTCTCACACTATGTATATTGGCCAAAGTACCATTATTGGTACAAGATAAATCATCTGACTGTGATAGATTGACTCTGACACCATGTCTATAGGTCACAGTATCATTATTATTACGGGATAAATCATCTGACTGTGATAGATTGACTCTGACACCAAGTCTATAGGCCACAGTACCATTTTTGTTACAGGATAAATCATCTGACTGTGATAGATTGACTCTGACACTATGTCTATAGGTCACAGTATCCTTATTATTACAGGATAAATCATCTGACTGTGATATATTGACTCTGACAGTATGTCTATAGGTCACAGTACCATTATTGGTACAAGATAAATCAGCTGACTGTGATAGATTTACTCTGACACCATTTCTATTGGTCAAGGTATCATTATTGTTACAGGATAAATCATCGGACTGTGATAGATTGATTTTGACACTATGTCTATAGGTCACAGTATCATTATTGTTACAGGATAAATCGTATGACTGTGATAGATTGTCTCTGACATCATGTCTATAGGTGACAGTATCATTATTGTTACATGATAAATCATATGACTGTGATAGATTGACTCTGACGCCATGTCTATAGGTCACAGTATCATTATTGTTACATGATATATCATCTGACTGTGATAGATTGACTCTGACACTATGTCTATTGGCCACAGTACCACTAGTGGTACAGGATAAATCATCTGACTGTGATATATTTACTCTGACGCCTCTTCTTTTGTTCAAGGTATCATTATTGTTACAGGATAAATCATCTGACTGTGATAGATTGACTCTTACACCATGTCTATAGGCCACAGTGCCATTTTTGTTACAGGATAAAGTATTTGATTGTGATGGATTGACTATGACACCATATCTATAGGCCACAGTACCATTTTTGTTACAGGATGAATCATCTGACTGCGATAGATTGACTCTGACACTATGTCTATAGGTCAAAGTATCATTATTGTTACAGGATAAATCATCTGACTGTGATAGATTGACCCTGACATCATGTCTATAGGTGACAGTATCAATACCGTTACAGGATAAATCATCTGACTGTGATTAATTGACTCTGACACTAAGTCTATTGGCCACAGTACCACTAGTGGTACAGGATAATTCATCTGACTGTGACAGATTTACTCTGACGCCATTTCTATTGGTCAAGGTACCATTACTGTTATAGGATAAATAATCTGACTGTGATAGATTGACTCTGACACCATGTCTATAGGTCACAGTATCATTATTGTTACAGGATAAATCATCGGACTGTGATAGATTGACTCAGACAACATGTCTATAGGTCACAGTATCATTATTTTTCCGGGATAAATCATCTGACTGTGATAAATTGACTCTGACACTATGTCTATAGGCCACAGTACCATTATTGCTACAGAATAAATCACCCGACTGTGATAGATTGACTTTGACACCTATCTATAGGCCACAGTACCATTTTTTATAAAGGATAAATCATCTGACTGTGATAGATAGACTCTGACAATATGTCTACAGGTCAAAGTATCATTATTGTTACAGGATAAATCATCTGACTGTGATAGACTGATTCTTACACTATGTCTATAACTCACAGTATCATCATTGTTACAGGATAAATCATCTGACTGTGATAGATTGATTCTGACACTATGTCTATAGGTCACAGTATCATCATTGTTACAGGATAAATCATCTGACTATGATAAATTGACTCTGACACCATGTCTATAGGTCAAAGTATCATTATTGTTACGGGATAAATAATCTGACTGTGATAGATTGACTCTGAATCCATTTCTATTGGTGAAGGTATCATTATTGTTACAGGATAAATCATCTGACTGTGATAGATTGACTCTGACACCATGTCTATAGGTCATAGTATCATTATTGTTACGGGATAAATATTCTGACTGTGATAGATTGACTCTGACACCATGTCTATAGGTCAAAGTATCATTATTATACGGGATAAATCAACTGACAGATATAGATTGACTTTGACACCACGTCTTGAGGCCACAGTAACATTATTGTTACAGGATAAATCATCGGACTGTGATAGATTGATTCTGACACTATGTCTACAGGTCACAGTATCATTATTCTTATAGGATAAACCATCTGACTGTGATAGATTGTCTCTGACATCATGTGTATAGGTGACAGTATCATTATTGTTACGGGATAAATCATCTGACTGTGATAGATTGACTCTTACACCATGTCTATAGGTGACAGTATCATTATTATTACGGGATAAATCATTTCACTGTGATAAATTTACTCTGACACTATGTCTATAGGCCACAGTACCATTATTGCTACAGAATAAATCACTTGACTGTGATAGATCGACTCCGACACCACGTCTATAGGCCACAGTGTCATTTTTGTTACAGGATAAATCATCTGACTGTGATAGATTAACTCTGACATCATGTCTATAGTCACAGTATCATTATTGTTACAGGAGATATCATCTGACTGTAATAGATTGAGTCTGACACTATGTCTATTGACAACAGTACCACTAGTGGTACAGGATAAATCATCTGACTGTGATATATTTACTCTGACGCCATTTCTTTTGGTCAAGGTATCATTATTGTTACAGGAGAAATCATCTGACTGTGATAGATTGACTCTGACACCATGTCTATAGGTCACAGTATCATTATTGTTACTGGATAAATCATCTGACTGTGATAGATTGACTCTTACACCATGTCTATAGGTCACAGTATCATTATTATTACGGGATAAATCATCTGACTGTGATAAATTGACTCTGACATCATGTCTATAATTCACAGTATCATTATTGTTACAGGATAAATCATATGACTGTGATAGATTGACTCTGACATCATGTCTATAGGTCACAGTATCATTATTGTTACAGGATAAATCATCGGACTGTGATAGATTGACTCAGACAACATGTCTATAGGTCACAGTATCATTATTTTTCCGGGATAAATCATCTGACTGTGATAGATTGACTCTTACACCATGTCTATAGGTCACAGTATCATTATTATTACGGGAAAAATCATCTGACTGTGATAAATTGACTCTGACACTATGTCTATAGGTCACAGTACCATTATTGCTACAGAATAAATCACCCGACTGTGATAGATTGACTATGACACCATGTCTATAGGCCACAGTACCATTTTTCATAAAGGATAAATCATCTGACTGTGATAGATAGACTCTGACAATATGTCTATAGGTCAAAGTATCATTATTGTTACAGGATAAATCATCTGACTGTGATAGACTAATTCTTACACTATGTCTATAACTCACAGTATCATCATTGTTACAGGATAAATCATCTGACTGTGATAGATTGATTCTGACACTATGTCTATAGGTCACAGTATCATCATTGTTACAGGATAAATCATCTGACTCTGATAAATTGACTCTGACACCATGTCTATAGGTCACAGTATCATTATTGTTACGGGATAAATAATCTGACTGTGATAGATTGACTCTGAATCCATTTCTATTGGTGAAGGTATCATTATTGTTACAGGATAAATCATCTGACTGTGATAGATTGACTCTGACACCATGTCTATAGGTCATAGTATCATTATTGTTACGGGATAAATATTCTGACTGTGATAGATTGACTCTGACACCATGTCTATAGGTCATAGTATTGTAACGCCGTAGGGCTATGCTTAGTTCTTGTGTACCTTAAACCGTGTGATAAACGATTCGTATAATAGTGGGACTTTGACTGTTTATAGTTTTACCGGTCAAAGTTACACCAATATACAAGAAAGGACTGTACTATCCAGACAAGACTACTAAATACAAGAAGAACCTTTAATATAGCCACAACATTATGTTATCTATACGGGATCGTTGAGTCTCTGGCTTTTGGTGAATATGAATGAGAAAGTTGGATATACAATATATAATTTATTAATTAGTATATGAAATATTTATAATATATTATGAATAAAAATGTTTTATTATTGTCAATATATTTCTGGGTAGCTGCCTGATCCTCTTGCACAATGTATTTTTCTGCGGAAAAATACTCGGAACCTTTATATTGATATGGAAATAACGGACAGTCTTCTTTCTTTAACTGACGGTTGCTATGACGTAGTAATATTCTATATTATAACTCTATACAATTTATAAAGTATCTACTCGATACGTTATTTATTTGTACGATAATAATTTATACTGTTGCTTTAATTCGGACAAGTAACTAAATTCCTTTATATTCAGGAATTTTCTATAGGAAATAAATATACATATATTTTTCCTTAAATACTACTTTATTTGCTTTTAGCTGAATTTATATTTAAATTCAACTTTTGTACTTCTGAACCTTAATTGTTATGTACGAACACCGTTCACAATTTATTACTTGACTAAGTGTAAGTAAAAGACACCCTCTTTGTATATTAAATTAATTTCTCTTTCAGAAATATTCCGTCTATAGAAACCTTTCCTTGTTTCTCTTTTAGACAAATAATTAAAACTGCTCTTGCCTTCCGCCTAGCAGTTCTTTTTATTTTTTAGCTTCCGCCTTGAGTCTTGAAGCCAGACTGCCTAACACAGTCTTAGTCCAGTCATTCTAGCTCAAAATTTACCCGACCTCAAAGTAATTTAGTAATGTGCAAATAAAAAAATACAAAATTAATTTCTGTTGCAATTACTTTGAGGTTATTCGCTATATTGACTGGACTATCTGTGCATGATGTTTTATAATAATATTTACGTGCAATATCCTCGTGCTTCTCACGAGGTCCCCTATGGTTACCTCAACAACCAATCAGCCAATCAGAAACTGATTTCTACGGGAAACGTCATACTTCCGTTTCCTACCTGAACAAACTTTTGTAAATATCTCTTTATTCCGTATTAACATATTCGGGAAATTTGTATAATTATATTCTAGACATGGAGAGGAATTTAAGCATGTCTCGTTTATTATGATACGAGTTTTCTAAGTGATCAGCCGCATGAAACAGCCATGAATATTATGCCGTCTAGATTTCGATCGGAACAACGTCAGTTTGTTATCAACTCTAGACCGTCTATTTGTATATTCAGCTGTCACCTTCTATTAAAATTGTTATGAAGTTATTCCTAGGATTATGTGTGTTCTATGGACTATTCATTTAAGCTGGTAAGACTTATGTACGCCGAGAACGACGATTATTGCATCCAGATTATCTACCTTGTTCTAGACAGTGTTTGTTTACGTCACATTCCAAAGAATGACAATGTCATAGATGTGTATAAAATTACAATACACATCTCTAAACGTTCTAACGTTTGTAACAAAACCGATGTTACTATGAATTTCTATAACTACAACAATATTTATGTATAAGAATACATATTCTTTATCAACTATGATCATTACGACTCTTTGTGTAAGGAAAATAAATATAAAAACTGTAAACAGCCTGGCTGTTTGTTTTTCTTTAAGACCTCTACAGGCTCTTGTGCGTACTATAATTTTTCATAGATATTCGGCGTATGGTACATGGTTCATGGCCGTGACAGTATCATTATTGTTACGGGATAAATATTCTGACTGTGATAGATTGACTCTGACACCATGTCTATAGGTCAAAGTATCATTATTATTACGGGATAAATCATCTGACTGTGATAGATTGACTCTTACACCATGTCTATAGGTGACAGTATCATTATTATTACGGGATAAATCATTTCACTGTGATAAATTTACTCTGACACTATGTCTATAGGCCACAGTACCATTATTGCTACAGAATAAATCACTTGACTGTGATAGATCGACTCTGACACCACGTCTATAGGCCACATTGCCATTTTTGTTACAGGATAAATCATCTGACTGTGATAGATTAACTCTGACATCATGTCTATAGGTCACAGTATCATTATTGTTACAGGAGATATCATCTGACTGTAATAGATTGACTCTGACACTATGTCTATTGACAACAGTACCACTAGTGGTACAGGATAAATCATCTGACTGTGATATATTTACTCTGACGCCATTTCTTTTGGTCAAGGTATCATTATTGTTACAGGAAAAATCATCTGACTGTGATAGATTTACTCTGACACCATGTCTATAGGTCACAGTATCATTATTGTTACTGGATAAATCATCTGACTGTGATAGATTGACTCTTACACCATGTCTATAGGTCACAGTATCATTATTATTACGGGATAAATCATCTGACTGTGATAAATTGACTCTGACACCATGTCTATAGGCCACAGTACCATTATTGCTACAGAATAAATCACCTGACTGTGATAGATTGACTCTGACACCACGTCTATAGGCCACAGTGCCATTTTTGTAACAGGATAAATCATCTGACTGTGATAGATTGACTATGACACCATGTCTATAGGCCACAGTACCATTTTTTATAAAGGATAAATCATCTGACTGTGATAGATTGACTCTGACAATATGTCTATAGGTCAAAGTATCATTATTGTTACAGGATAAATCATCTGACTGGTATAGATTGATTCTTACACTATGTCTATATGTCACAGTATCATCATTGTTACAGGATAAATCATCTGACTGTGATAGATTGATTCTGACAATTTGTCTATAGGTCACAGTATCATCATTGTTACAGGAGAAATCATCTGACTGTGATAAATTGACTCTGACACCATGTCTATAGGTCAGTGTATCATTATTGTTACGGGATAAATAATCTGACTGTGATAGATTGACTCTGACACCATGTCTTTAGGTCACAGTATCATTATTATTACGGGATAAATCATCTGACTGTGATAGATTGACTGTGACACCATTTCTATCGGTCAAGGTATCATTTTTGTTACAGGATAAATCATCTGACTGTGATAGATTGACTCTGACACCATGTCTATAGGTCACAGTATCATTATTGTTACGGGATAAATAATCTGACTGTGATAGATTGACTCTGACATCATGTCTATAGGTGACAGTATCATTATTGTTACAGGATAAATCATCTGACTGTGATGGATTGACTCTGACACTATGTCTATTGGCCACAGTACCACTAGTGGTACAGGATAAATCATCTGACTGTGATAGATTTACTCTGACGCCATTTCTATTGGTCAAGGTATCATTATTGTTACAGGAAAAATCATCTGACTGTGATAGATTGACTCTGACACCATGTCTATAGGTCACAGTATCATTATTGTTACGGGATAAATCAACTGACTGTGATAGATTGACTCTGACATCATGTCTATAGGTGACAGTATCATTATTGTTACAGGATAAATCATCTGACTGTGATGGATTGACTGTGACACTATGTCTATTGACCACAGTACCACTAGTGGTACAGGATAAATCATCTGACTGTGATAGATTTACTCTGACGCCATTTCTATTGGTCATGGTATCATTATTGTTACAGGATAAATCATCTGACTGTGATAGATTGACTCTGACACCATGTCTATAGGTCACAGTATCATTATTGTTACGGATAAATAATCTGACTGTGATAGATTGACTCTGACACCATCTCTATAGGTCACAGTATCATTATTATTACGGGATAAATCAACTGACAGATATAGATTGACTTTGACACCACGTCTTTAGGCCACAGTGACACTATGTCTACAGGTCACAGTATCATTAATGCTATAGGATTAACCATCTGACTGTGATAGATTGTCTCTGACATCATGTCTATAGGTGACAGTATCATTATTGTTACAAGATAAATCATCTGACTGTGATAGATTAATTCTGACACCATGTTTATAAGTCACAGTATCATTATTATTACAGGATATATCATCTGACTGTGATAGATTGACTCTGACACCATGTCTATAGTTCACAGTATCATTATTGGTACGAGATAAATCATCTGACTGTGATAGATTGACTCTGACATCATGTCTATAATTCACAGTATCATTATTGTTACAGGATAAATCATATGACTGTGATATATTGACTCTGACATCATGTCTATAGGTGACAGTATCATTATTGTTACAGGATAAATCATCTGACTGTGATGGATTGACTCTGATACTATGTCTATTGGCCACAGTACAACTAGTGGTACAGGATAAATCATTTGACTGTGATAGATTTACTCTGACGCCATTTCTATTGGTCAAGGTATCATTATTGTTACAGGATAAATCATCTGACTGTGATAGATTGACTCTGACACCATGTCTATAGGTCACAGTATCATTATTGTTACGCCATAAATAATCTGACTGTGATAGATTCACTCTGACACCATGTCTATAGGTCACAGTATCATTATTGTTACGGGATAAATCACCTGACAGTGATAGATTGACTCTGACACCACGTCTATAGGCCACAGTACCATTTTTGTTACAGGATAAATCATCTGACTGTGATAGATGGACTCTGATACTATGTCTATACGTCAAAGTATCTTATTGTTACAGGATAAATCATCTTGCTGTGATAGATTGATTCTGACACTATGTCTATAGCTCACAGTATCATTATTGTTATAGGATAAACCATCTGACTGTGATAGATTGTCTCTGACATCATGTCTATAGGTGACAGTATCATTATTGTTACAAGATAAATCATCTGACTGTGATAGATTAACTCTGACACCATGTTTATAAGTCACAGTATCATTATTATTACAGGATATATCATCTGACTGTGATAGATTGACTCTGACACTATGTCTATTGGCCACAGTACCACTAGTGGTACAGGATAAATCATCTGACTGTGATAGATTTACTCTGACGCCATTTCTTTTGGTCAAGGTATCATAATGGTTACAGGAAAAATCATCTGACTGTGATAGATTGACTCTGACACCATGTCTATAGGTCACAGTATCATTATTGTTACGGGATAAATCATCTGACTGTGATAGATTGACTCTGACATCATGTCTATAGGTGACAGTATCATTATTGTTACAGGATAAATCATCTGACTGTGATAGATTGACTCTGACACTATGTCTATTGGCCACAGTACAACTAGTGGTACAGGATAAATCATCTGACTGTGATAGATTTACTCTGACGCCATTTCTATTGGTCAAGGTATCATTATTGTTACAGGATAAATCATCTAACTGTGATAGATTGACTCTAACACCATGTCTATTGGTCACAGTATCATTATTGTTACGCGATAAATAATCTGACTGTGATAGATTCACTCTGAAACCATGTCTATAGGTCACAGTATCATTATTATTACGGGATAAATCAACTGACAGTGATAGATTGACTCAGACACCACGTCTATAGGCCACAGTACCATTTTTGTTACAGGATAAATCATCTGACTGTGATAGATGGACTCTGATACTATGTCTATACGTCAAAGTATCTTATTGTTACAGGATAAATCATCTGGCTGTGATAGATTGATTCTGACACTATGTCTATAGCTCACAGTATTGTGATATGTTTCCTCTGACGCCATTTCTTTTGGTCAAGATATCATTATTGTTAAAGGATAATTCATCGGACTGTGATAGATTGTCTCTGACACCATGTCTACAGGTCACAGTATCATTATTGTTACGGGATAAATCATCTGACTGTGATAGATTGACTCTTACACGATGTCTATAGGTCACAGTATCATTATTATTACGGGATAAATCATCTGACTGTGATAAATTGATTCTGACACTATGTCTATAGGCCACAGTACCAGTATTGCTAGAGAATAAATCACCTGACTGTGATAGATTGACTCTGACACCACGTCTATATGCCACAGTGCCATTTTTGTAACAGGATAAATCATCTGACTGTGATAGATTGACTATGACACCATGTCTATAGGCCACAGTACCGTTTTTGTTACAGGATAAATCATCTGACTGTGATAGATTGACTCTAACACTATGTCTATAGGTCAAAGTATCATTATTGTTACAGGATAAATCATCTGACTGTGATAGATTGATTCTGACACTATGTCTATAGGTCACAGTATCATTATTGTTACAGGATAAATCATCTGACTTGTGATAGATTGACTCTGACACCATGTCTATAGGTCATAGTATCATTATTGTTACGGGATAAATAATCTGACTGTGATAGATTGACTGTGACACCATGTCTATAGGTCACAGTATCGTTATTATTACGGGATAAATCATCTGACTGTGATAGATTGACTCTGACACCATTTCTATTGGTCACAGTATCATTATTGTTATAGGATAAATCATCTGACTGTGATAGATTAACTTTGACATCATGTCCATAGGTGACAGTATCATTATTGTTACAAGATAAATCATCTGACTGTGATAGATTGACTCTGACACCATGTTTATAGGTCACAGTATCATTATTGTTACAGGATATATCATTTGACTGTGATAGATTGACTCTGACACTATGTCTATAGGCCACAGTATCATTATTGTTACAGGATAAATCATCTGACTGTGATAGATTGTCTCTGACATTATGTCTATAGGTGCAGTATCATTATTGTTACAGAATAAATCATATGACTGTGATATATTGACTCTGACACTATGTCTATTAGCCACAGTACCACTAGTGGTACAGGATAAATCATCTGACTGAGATAGATTTACTCTGACGCCATTTCTATTGGTCAAGGTATCATTATTGTTACAGGATAAATCATCTGACTGTGACAGATTGACTCTGACACCACGTCCATAGGTCAGAGTATCATTATTGTTACGGGATAAATAAACTGACTGTGATAGATTGACTCTGACACCATGTCTATAGGTCAGAGTATCATTATTATTACGGGATAAATCATCTGACAGTGATAGATTGACTCTGACACCATGTTTATAGGTCACAGTATCATTATTGTTACGGGATAAATCATCTGACTGTCATAGATTGACTCTTACACCATGTCTATAGGCCACAGTATCATTATTATTACGGGATAAATCATCTGACTGTGATAAATTGACACTGACACTATGTCTATAGGCCACAGTAGCATTATTGCTACAGGATAAATCACCTGATTGTGATAGATTGACTCTGACACCACGTCTGTAGGCAACAGTGCCAATTTTGTTACAGGATAAATCATCTGACTGTGATAGATTGACTATGACACCATGTTTAAAGGCCACAGTATCCTGATTGTTACAGGATAAATCATCTGACTGTGATAGATTGACTCTGACACTATGTCTATTGGCCACAGTACCACTAGTGGTACAGGATAAATCATCTGACTGTGATAGATTTACTCTGACGCCATTTCTTTTGGTCAAGGTATCATTATTGTTACAGGAAAAATCATCTGACTGTGATAGATTGACTCTGACACCATGTCTATAGTTCACAGTATCATTATTGTTACGGGATAAATCATCTGACTGTGATTGATTGACTCTGACATCATGTTTATAGGTGACGGTATCATTATTGTTACATGATAAATCATCTGACTGTCATGGGATGACTCTGACACTATGTCTATTGGCCACAGTACCACTAGTGGTACAGGATAAATCATCTGACTGTGATAGATTTACTCTGACGCCATTTTCTATTGGTCAAGGTATCATTATTGTTACAGGATAAATCATCTGACTGTGATAGATTGACTCTGACACCATGTCTATAGGTCACAGTATCATTATTGTTACGCGATAAATAATCTGACTGTGATAGATTCACTCTGACACAATGTCTATAGGTCACAGTATCATTATTATTACGGGATAAATCACCTGACAGTGATAGATTGACTCTGACACCACGTCTATAGACCACAGTGCCATTTTTGTTACAGGATAAATCATCTGACTGTGATAGATTGACTATGGCACGATGTCTATAGGCCACAGTACCATTTTTGTTACAGGATAAATCATCTGACTGTGATAGATGGACTCTGACACTATGTCTATACGTCAAAGTATCTTATTGTTACAGGATAAATCATCTGACTGTTATAGATTGACTCTGACACTGTGTCTATAGGTCACATTATCCTTATTGTTACAGGATAAATCATCTGGCTGTGATAGATTGATTCTGACACTATGTCTATAGCTCACAGTATTGTGATATGTTTACTCTGACGCCATTTCTTTTGGTCAAGGTATCATTATTGTTACAGGATAATTCATCGGACTGTGATAGATTGACTCTGACACCATGTCTATAGGTCACAGTATCATTATTGTTACGGGATAAATCATCTGACTGTGATAGATTGACTCTTACACCATGTCTATAGGTCACAGTATCATTATTATTACGGGATTAATCATCTGTCTGTGATAAATTGACTCTGACACTATATCTATAGGCCACAGTACCATTATTGCTACAGAATAAATCACCTGACTGTGATAGATTGACTCTGACACCACGTGTATAGGCCACAGTGCCATTTTTGTTACAGGATAAATTTTCTGATGGTGATAGATTGACTATGACACCATGTCTATAGGCCACAGTACCATTTTTGTTACAGGATAAATCCTCTGACTGTCATAGATTGACTCTGACACTATGTCTATAGGTCAAAGTATCATTATTGTTACAGGATAAATCATCTGACTGTGATAGATTGATTCTGACACTATGTCTATAGGTCACAGTATCATTATTGTTACAGGATAAATCATCTGACTGTGATAGATTGACTCTGACACCATGTCTATAGGTCACAGTATCATTATTGTTACGGGATAAATAATCTGACTGTGATATATTGACTCTGACACCATGTCTTTAGGTCACAGTATCGTTATTATTACGGGATAAATCATCTGACTGTGATAGATTGACTCTGACACCATTTCTATTGGTCACAGTATCATTATTGTTATAGGATAAATCATCTGACTGTGATAGATTGTTTCTGACATCATGTCTATAGGTGACAGTATCATTATTGTTACAAGATAAATCATATGACTGTGATAGATTGACTCTGACACTATATCTATAGGCCACAGTACCATTATTGCTACAGAATAAATCACCTGACTGTGATAGATTGACTCTGACACCACGTGTATAGGCCACAGTGCCATTTTTGTTACAGGATAAATTTTCTGATGATGATAGATTGACTATGACACCATGTCTATAGGCCACAGTACCATTTTTGTTACAGGATAAATCCTCTGACTGTGATAGATTGACTCTGACACTATGTCTATAGGTCAAAGTATCATTATTGTTACAGGATAAATCATCTGACTGTGATAGATTGATTCTGACACTATGTCTATAGGTCACAGTATCATTATTGTTACAGGATAAATCATCTGACTGTGATAGATTGACTCTGACACCATGTCTATAGGTCACAGTATCATTATTGTTACGGGATAAATAATCTGACTGTGATATATTGACTCTGACACCATGTCTTTAGGTCACAGTATCGTTATTATTACGGGATAAATCATCTGACTGTGATAGATTGACTCTGACACCATTTCTATTGGTCACAGTATCATTATTGTTATAGGATAAATCATCTGACTGTGATAGATTGTTTCTGACATCATGTCTATAGGTGACAGTATCATTATTGTGACAAGATAAATCATATGACTGTGATAGATTGACTCTGACACTGTGTCTTTTGGCCACAGTACAACTAGTGGTACAGGATAAATCATCTTACTGTGATAGATTTACTCTGACGCCATTTTTATTGGTCAAGGTATCATTATTATTACAGGATAAATCATCTGACTGTGATAGACTGACTCTGACACCATGTCCATAGGTCAGAGTATCATTATTGTTACGGGATAAATAATCTGACTGTGATAGATTGACTCTGACACAATGTCTATAGGTCACAGTATGATTATTATTACGGGATAAATCATATGACAGTGATAGATTGACTCTGACACCATGTTTATAGGTCACAGTATCATTATTGTTACGGGATAAATCATCTGACTGTGATAGATTGACTCTGACACTATGTCTATTGGCCAAAGTACCACTAGTGGTACAGGATAAATCATCTGACTGTGACATATTTACTCTGACGCCATTTCTATTGGTCAAGGTATCATTATTGTTATAGGATAAATCATCTGACTGTGATAGATTGACTCTGACACCATGTCTATAGGTCACAGTATCATTATTGTTACGGGATAAATAATCTGACTGATAGATCGACTCTGACACCATGTCTATAGTTCACAGTGTCATTATTATTACGGGATAAATCATCTGACTGTGATAGATTGACTCTGACACCATTTCTTTTGGTCAAGGTATCACTATTGTTACAGGATAAATCATCGGACTGTGATAGATTGATTCTGACAATATGTCTACAGGTCACAGTATCATTATTGTTATAGGATAAATCATCTGACTGTGATAGATTGATTCTGACACTATGTCTATAGGTCACATTATCATTATTGTTACAGGATAAATCATCTGACTGTGATAGATTGACTCTGACACTATGTCTATTGGCCAAAGTACCACTAGTGGTACAGGATAAATCATCTGACTGTGACATATTTACTCTGACGCCATTTCTATTGGTCAAGGTCTCATTATTGTTATAGGATAAATCATCTGACTGTGATAGATTGACTCTGACACCATGTCTATAGGTCACAGTATCATTATTGTTACGGGATAAATAATCTGACTGATAGATCGACTCTGACACCATGTCTATAGGTCACAGTGTCATTATTATTACGGGATAAATCATCTGACTGTGATAGATTGACTCTGACACCATTTCTTTTGGTCAAGGTATCACTATTGTTACAGGATAAATCATCGGACTGTGATAGATTGATTCTGACAATATGTCTACAGGTCACAGTATCATTATTGTTATAGGATAAATCATCTGACTGTGATAGATTGATTCTGACACTATGTCTATAGGTCACATTATCATTATTGTTACAGGATAAATCATCTGACTGTGATAGATTGACTCTGACACCATGTCTATAGGTCACAGTATCATTATTGTTACGGGATAAATAATCTGACTGTGATAGATTGACTCTGACACCATGTCTATAGGTCACAGTATCGTTATTATTACGGGATAAATCATCTGACTGTGATAGATTGACTCTGACACCATTTCTATTGGTCACAGTATCATTATTGTTATAGGATAAATCATCTGGCTGTGATAGATTGTTTCTGACATCATGTCTATAGGTGACAGTATCATTATTGTTACAAGATAAATCATATGACTGTGATAGATTGACTCTGACACTGTGTCTATTGGCCACAGTACAACTAGTGGTACAGGATAAATCATCTGACTGTGATAGATTTACTCTGACGCCATTTCTATTGGTCAAGGTATCATTATTGTTACAGGATAAATCATCTGACTGTGATAGATTGACTCTGACACCATGTCCATAGGTCAGAGTATCATTATTGTTACGGGATAAATAATCTGACTGTGATAGATTGACTCTGACACAATGTCTATAGGTCACAGTATGATTATTATTACGGGATAAATTATCTGACAGTGATAGATTGACTCTGACACTATGTCTATTGGCCACAGTACAACTAGTGGTACAGGATAAATCATCTGACTGTGATAGATTTACTCTGACGCCATTTCTATTGGTCAAGGTATCATTATTGTTACAGGATAAATCATCTAACTGTGATAGATTGACTCTAACACCATGTCTATTGGTCACAGTATCATTATTGTTACGCGATAAATAATCTGACTGTGATAGATTCACTCTGAAACCATGTCTATAGGTCACAGTATCATTATTATTACGGGATAAATCAACTGACAGTGATAGATTGACTCAGACACCACGTCTATAGGCCACAGTACCATTTTTGTTACAGGATAAATCATCTGACTGTGATAGATGGACTCTGATACTATGTCTATACGTCACAGTATCATTATTGTTATAGGATAAATCATCTGACTGTGATAGATTGTTTCTGACATCATGTCTATAGGTGACAGTATCATTATTGTTACAAGATAAATCATATGACTGTGATAGATTGACTCTGACACTGTGTCTATTGGCCACAGTACAACTAGTGGTACAGGATAAATCATCTTACTGTGATAGATTTACTCTGACGCCATTTCTATTGGTCATAGTATCATTATTGTTACAGGATAAATCATCTGACTGTGATAGACTGACTCTGACACCATATCCATAGGTCAGAGTATCATTATTGTTACGGGATAAATAATCTGACTGTGATAGATTGACTCTGACACAATGTCTATAGGTCACAGTATGATTATTATTACGGGATAAATCATATGACAGTGATAGATTGACTCTGACACCATGTTTATAGGTCACAGTATCATTATTGTTACGGGATAAATCATCTGACTGTGATAGATTGACTCTGACACTATGTCTATTGGCCAAAGTACCACTAGTGGTACAGGATAAATCATCTGACTGTGACATATTTACTCTGACGCCATTTCTATTGGTCAAGGTATCATTATTGTTATAGGATAAATCATCTGACTGTGATAGATTGACTCTGACACCATGTCTATAGGTCACAGTATCATTATTGTTACGGGATAAATAATCTGACTGATAGATCGACTCTGACACCATGTCTATAGGTCACAGTGTCATTATTATTACGGGATAAATCATCTGCCTGTGATAGATTGACTCTGACACCATTTCTTTTGGTCAAGGTATCACTATTGTTACAGGATAAATCATCGGACTGTGATAGATTGATTCTGACAATATGTCTACAGGTTACAGTATCATTATTGTTACAGGATAAATCATCTGACTGTGATAGATTGATTCTGACACTATGTCTACAGGTCACATTATCATTATTGTGACAGGATAAATCATCTGACTGTGATAGATTGACTCTGACACCATGTCTATAGGTCACAGTATCATTATTGTTACGGGATAAATAATCTGACTGTGATAGATTGACTCTGACACCATGTCTATAGGTCACAGTATCGTTATTATTACGGGATAAATCATCTGACTGTGATAGATTGACTCTGACACCATTTCTATTGGTCACAGTATCATTATTGTTATAGGATAAATCATCTGGCTGTGATAGATTGTTTCTGACATCATGTCTATAGGTGACAGTATCATTATTGTTACAAGATAAATCATATGACTGTGATAGATTGACTCTGACACTGTGTCTATTGGCCACAGTACAACTAGTGGTACAGGATAAATCATCTGACTGTGATAGATTTACTCTGACGCCATTTCTATTGGTCAAGGTATCATTATTGTTACAGGATAAATCATCTGACTGTGATAGATTGACTCTGACACCATGTCCATAGGTCAGAGTATCATTATTGTTACGGGATAAATAATCTGACTGTGATAGATTGACTCTGACACAATGTCTATAGGTCACAGTATGATTATTATTACGGGATAAATCATCTGACAGTGATAGATTGACTCTGACACCATGTTTATAGGTCACAGTATCATTATTGTTACGGGATAAATCATCTGACTGTGATAGATTGACTCTGACACTATGTCTATTGGCCACAGTACAACTAGTGGTACAGGATAAATCATCTGACTGTGATAGATTTACTCTGACGCCATTTCTATTGGTCAAGGTATCATTATTGTTACAGGATAAATCATCTAACTGTGATAGATTGACTCTAACACCATGTCTATTGGTCACAGTATCATTATTGTTACGCGATAAATAATCTGACTGTGATAGATTCACTCTGAAACCATGTCTATAGGTCACAGTATCATTATTATTACGGGATAAATCAACTGACAGTGATAGATTGACTCAGACACCACGTCTATAGGCCACAGTACCATTTTTGTTACAGGATAAATCATCTGACTGTGATAGATGGACTCTGATACTATGTCTATACGTCAAAGTATCTTATTGTTACAGGATAAATCATCTGGCTGTGATAGATTGATTCTGACACTATGTCTATAGCTCACAGTATTGTGATATGTTTACTCTGACGCCATTTCTTTTGGTCAAGATATCATTATTGTTACAGGATAATTCATCAGACTGTGATAGATTGTCTCTGACACCATGTCTATAGGTCACAGTATCATTATTGTTACGGGATAAATCATCTGACTGTGATAGATTGACTCTTACACGATGTCTATAGGTCACAGTATCATTATTATTACGGGATAAATCATCTGACTGTGATAAATTGATTCTGACACTAAGTCTATAGGCCACAGTACCAGTATTGCTAGAGAATAAATCACCTGACTGTGATAGATTGACTCTGACACCACGTCTATATGCCACAGTGCCATTTTTGTAACAGGATAAATCATCTGACTGTGATAGATTGACTATGACGCCATTTCTATTGGTCAAGGTATCATTATTGTTACAGGATAAATCATCTAACTGTGATAGATTGACTCTAACACCATGTCTATTGGTCACAGTATCATTATTGTTACGCGATAAATAATCTGACTGTGATAGATTCACTCTGAAACCATGTCTATAGGTCACAGTATCATTATTATTACGGGATAAATCAACTGACAGTGATAGATTGACTCAGACACCACGTCTATAGGCCACAGTACCATTTTTGTTACAGGATAAATCATCTGACTGTGATAGATGGACTCTGATACTATGTCTATACGTCACAGTATCATTATTGTTATAGGATAAATCATCTGACTGTGATAGATTGTTTCTGACATCATGTCTATAGGTGACAGTATCATTATTGTTACAAGATAAATCATATGACTGTGATAGATTGACTCTGACACTGTGTCTATTGGCCACAGTACAACTAGTGGTACAGGATAAATCATCTTACTGTGATAGATTTACTCTGACGCCATTTCTATTGGTCAAGGTATCATTATTGTTACAGGATAAATCATCTGACTGTGATAGACTGACTCTGACACCATGTCCATAGGTCAGAGTATCATTATTGTTACGGGATAAATAATCTGACTGTGATAGATTGACTCTGACACAATGTCTATAGGTCACAGTATGATTATTATTACGGGATAAATCATATGACAGTGATAGATTGACTCTGACACCATGTTTATAGGTCACAGTATCATTATTGTTACGGGATAAATCATCTGACTGTGATAGATTGACTCTGACACTATGTCTATTGGCCAAAGTACCACTAGTGGTACAGGATAAATCATCTGACTGTGACATATTTACTCTGACGCCATTTCTATTGGTCAAGGTATCATTATTGTTATAGGATAAATCATCTGACTGTGATAGATTGACTCTGACACCATGTCTATAGGTCACAGTATCATTATTGTTACGGGATAAATAATCTGACTGATAGATCGACTCTGACACCATGTCTTTAGGTCACAGTGTCATTATTATTAAGGGATAAATCATCTGACTGTGATAGATTGACTCTGACACCATTTCTTTTGGTCAAGGTATCACTATTGTTACAGGATAAATCATCGGACTGTGATAGATTGATTCTGACAATATGTCTACAGGTCACAGTATCATTATTGTTATAGGATAAATCATCTGACTGTGATAGATTGATTCTGACACTATGTCTATAGGTCACATTATCATTATTGTTACAGGATAAATCATCTGACTGTGATAGATTGACTCTGACACCATGTCTATAGGTCACAGTATCATTATTGTTACGGGATAAATAATCTGACTGTGATAGATTGACTCTGACACCATGTCTATAGGTCACAGTATCGTTATTATTACGGGATAAATCATCTGACTGTGATAGATTGACTCTGACACCATTTCTATTGGTCACAGTATCATTATTGTTATAGGATAAATCATCTGGCTGTGATAGATTGTTTCTGACATCATGTCTATAGGTGACAGTATCATTATTGTTACAAGATAAATCATATGACTGTGATAGATTGACTCTGACACTGTGTCTATTGGCCACAGTACAACTAGAGGTACAGGATAAATCATCTGACTGAGATAGATTTACTCTGACGCCATTTCTATTGGTCAAGGTATCATTATTGTTACAGGATAAATCATCTGACTGTGACAGATTGACTCTGACACCACGTCCATAGGTCAGAGTATCATTATTGTTACGGGATAAATAAACTGACTGTGATAGATTGACTCTGACACCATGTCTATAGGTCAGAGTATCATTATTATTACGGGATAAATCATCTGACAGTGATAGATTGACTCTGACACCATGTTTATAGGTCACAGTATCATTATTGTTACGGGATAAATCATCTGACTGTCATAGATTGACTCTTACACCATGTCTATAGGCCACAGTATCATTATTATTACGGGATAAATCATCTGACTGTGATAAATTGACACTGACACTATGTCTATAGGCCACAGTAGCATTATTGCTACAGGATAAATCACCTGATTGTGATAGATTGACTCTGACACCACGTCTGTAGGCAACAGTGCCATTTTTGTTACAGGATAAATCATCTGACTGTGATAGATTGACTATGACACCATGTTTATAGGCCACAGTATCCTGATTGTTACAGGATAAATCATCTGACTGTGATAGATTGACTCTGACACTATGTCTATTGGCCACATTACCACTAGTGGTACAGGATAAATCATCTGACTGTGATAGATTTACTCTGACGCCATTTCTTTTGGTCAAGGTATAACTATTGTTACAGGAAAAATCATCTGACTGTGATAGATTGACTCTGACACCATGTCTATAGTTCACAGTATCATTATTGTTACGGGATAAATCATCTGACTGTGATAGATTGACTCTGACATCATGTTTATAGGTGACGGTATCATTATTGTTACAGGATAAATCATCTGACTGTCATGGGATGACTCTGACACTATGTCTATTGGCCACAGTACCACTAGTGGTACAGGATAAATCATCTGACTGTGATAGATTTACTCTGACGCCATTTTCTATTGGTCAAGGTATCATTATTGTTACAGGATAAATCATCTGACTGTGATAGATTGACTCTGACACCATGTCTATAGGTCACAGTATCATTATTGTTACGCGATAAATAATCTGACTGTGATAGATTCACTCTGACACAATGTCTATAGGTCACAGTATCATTATTATTACGGGATAAATCACCTGACAGTGATAGATTGACTCTGACACCATGTCTATAGGTCACAGTATCATTATTGTTACGCGATAAATAATCTGACTGTGATAGATTCACTCTGACACAATGTCTATAGGTCACAGTATCATTATTATTACGGGATTAATCATCTGTCTGTGATAAATTGACTCTGACGCTATATCTATAGGCCACAGTACCATTATTGCTACAGAATAAATCACCTGACTGATAGATTGACTCTGACACCACGTGTATAGGCCACAGTGCCATTTTTGTTACAGGATAAATTTTCTAATGGTGATAGATTGACTATGACACCATGTCTATAGGCCACAGTACCATTTTTTTCTGACTGTGATAGATTGACTCTGACACTATGTCTATAGGTCAAAGTATCATTATTGTTACAGGATAAATCATCTGACTGTGATAGATTGACTCTGACACCATGTCTATAGGTCACAGTATCATTATTGTTACGGGATAAATCATCTGACTGTGATATATTGACTCTGACACCATGTCTATAGGTCACAGTATCGTTATTATTACGGGATAAATCATCTGACTGTGATAGATTGACTCTGACACCATTTCTATTGGTCACAGTATCATTATTGTTATAGGATAAATCATCTGACTGTGATAGATTGTTTCTGACATCATGTCTATAGGTGACAGTATCATTATTGTTACAAGATAAATCATATGACTGTGATAGATTGACTCTGACACTGTGTCTATTGGCCACAGTACAACTAGTGGTACAGGATAAATCATCTTACTGTGATAGATTTACTCTGACGCCATTTCTATTGGTCAAGGTATCATTATTGTTACAGGATAAATCATCTGACTGTGATAGACTGACTCTGACACCATGTCCATAGGTCAGAGTATCATTATTGTTACGGGATAAATAATCTGACTGTGATAGATTGACTCTGACACAATGTCTATAGGTCACAGTATGATTATTATTACGGGATAAATCATATGACAGTGATAGATTGACTCTGACACCATGTTTATAGGTCACAGTATCATTATTGTCACGGGATAAATCATCTGACTGTGATATATTGACTCTGACACTATGTCTATTGGCCAAAGTACCACTAGTGGTACAGGATAAATCATCTGACTGTGACATATTTACTCTGACGCCATTTCTATTGGTCAAGGTATCATTATTGTTATAGGATAAATCATCTGACTGTGATAGATTGACTCTGACACCATGTCTATAGGTCACAGTATCATTATTGTTACGGGATAAATAATCTGACTGATAGATCGACTCTGAAACCATGTCTATAGGTCACAGTGTCATTATTATTACGGGATAAATCATCTGACTGTGATAGATTGACTCTGACACCATTTCTTTTGGTCAAGGTATCACTATTGTTACAGGATAAATCATCGGACTGTGATAGATTGATTCTGACACTATGTCTACAGGTCACAGTATCATTATTGTTATAGGATAAATCATCTGACTGTGATAGATTGATTCTGACACTATGTCTATAGGTCACATTATCATTATTGTTACAGGATAAATCATCTGACTGTGATAGATTGACTCTGACACCATGTCTATAGGTCACAGTATCATTATTGTTACGGGATAAATAATCTGACTGTGATAGATTGACTCTGACACCATGTCTATAGGTCACAGTATCGTTATTATTACGGAATAAATCATCTGACTGTGATAGATTGACTCTGACACCATTTCTATTGGTCACAGTATCATTATTGTTATAGGATAAATCATCTGGCTGTGATAGATTGTTTCTGACATCATGTCTATAGGTGACAGTATCATTATTGTTACAAGATAAATCATATGACTGTGATAGATTGACTCTGACACTGTGTCTATTGGCCACAGTACAACTAGTGGTACAGGATAAATCATCTGACTGTGATAGATTTACTCTGACGCCATTTCTATTGGTCAAGGTATCATTATTGTTACAGGATAAATCATCTGACTGTGATAGATTGACTCTGACACCATGTCCATAGGTCAGAGTATCATTATTGTTACGGGATAAATAATCTGACTGTGATAGATTGACTCTGACACAATGTCTATAGGTCACAGTATGATTATTATTACGGGATAAATCATCTGACAGTGATAGATTGACTCTGACACCATGTTTATAGGTCACAGTGTCATTATTGTTACGGGATAAATCATCTGACTGTGATAGATTGACTCTGACACTATGTCTATTGGCCAAAGTACCACTAGTGGTACAGGATAAATCATCTGACTGTGACATATTTACTCTGACGCCATTTCTATTGGTCAAGGTATCATTATTGTTATAGGATAAATCATCTGACTGTGATAGATTGACTCTGACACCATGTCTATAGGTCACAGTATCATTATTGTTACGGGATGAATAATCTGACTGATAGATCGACTCTGACACCATGTCTATAGGTCACAGTGTCATTATTATTACGGGATAAATCATCTGACTGTGATAGATTGACTCTGACACCATTTCTTTTGGTCAAGGTATCACTATTGTTACAGGATAAATCATCGGACTGTGATAGATTGATTCTGACACTATGTCTACAGGTCACAGTATCATTATTGTTATAGGATAAATCATCTGACTGTGATAGATTGATTCTGACACTATGTCTATAGGTCACATTATCATTATTGTTACAGGATAAATCATCTGACTGTGATAGATTGACTCTGACACCATGTCTATAGGTCACAGTATCATTATTGTTACGGGATAAATAATCTGACTGTGATAGATTGACTCTGACACTATGTCTATTGGCCAAAGTACCACTAGTGGTACAGGATAAATCATCTGACTGTGACATATTTACTCTGACGCCATTTCTATTGGTCAAGGTATCATTATTGTTATAGGATAAATCATCTGACTGTGATAGATTGACTCTGACACCATGTCTATAGGTCACAGTATCATTATTGTTACGGGATAAATAATCTGACTGATAGATCGACTCTGACACCATGTCTATAGGTCACAGTGTCATTATTATTACGGGATAAATCATCTGACTGTGATAGATTGACTCTGACACCATTTCTTTTGGTCAAGGTATCACTATTGTTACAGGATAAATCATCGGACTGTGATAGATTGATTCTGACACTATGTCTACAGGTCACAGTATCATTATTGTTATAGGATAAATCATCTGACTGTGATAGATTGATTCTGACACTATGTCTTTTGGCCACAGTATCACTAGTGGTACAGGATAAATCATCTGACTGTGATAGATTGACTCTGACGCCATTTCTATTGGTCAAGGTATCATTATTGTTACAGGATAAATCATCTGACTGTGATAGATTGACTCTGACACCATGTCTATAGGTCACAGTATTATTATTGTTACGGGATAAATAATGCATTTACGTTGGATAACTGTATATTGATTTGGGGTATGATCTACATATCATATAAGAATAAGAATAAGAATAAGAATAATTTTATTGCATCATACACCCAAAAGAGGGTCAACGCAAAACAAACAAGTTCACAACATAAAGAACATAGACAATTATAGTCCAATGATAATCACAAGATAACAAAACAAATACAAATACATAATACTATCTAAAACATGAAATACATAGAAAAAATAAACGAAAAACAACAATCAAGTTTACAGGGTCAGAGTTTGATATATAAATATGCTATTGAGAATGTTACATTATTAATGGTCAATTATTATATTAAATTTAATCAATTCATTTGAAAGTTCACCTTTCAAATAAGTTCCCAAATGAACCCCGGAAATTTGTCTCCTGGTTTGATCTGCAATAACGTTTTGACGTCATATTTTAAATATTGTATATAAGTATAGGTCATTCTTTCTTAAATATTTATATAACTATAGGTACTGAATTTCAGTGAATGTTATATTAAAATGGGTACGTTTTTTGAGGCAAAAATGGCACACCCCTACCAAAAAAATATCGAAGTTAATACAACACATCTCAAACAATCTTTCATTTCTAAAGTAAATCATTTTTTTTAAAATTTCAGTTCTATAAGGGACTTACTTACTTTGAAAGCAAAGAAAGGGGACTGGGCACTGTGTGTTTGTTTTTTGTTGTATTTTGCTTAGATTTTGTTTTTTCGTTTTGTTTTTATTTATTTTATTTATTTGCTTATTTGCTGTTGTTATATTTTCATTTATCTTTTTTTAAGATTAAAAGTGCCGGAAAGAAGGAGGAGGGGGGGGGGGGGGGGGTGTCATTCAGATTCTTGAAAAAAAAACTAATTTGTCCAGACAACGGCGACGACAAAGTATTTTTAAGTATCCTATATGACTGTCCATTTTCAATGGATAGTAACATGTAAAATTTAAAAGAAAATATATTTTTGAGATCTGAAAAATAAACCAGTTAAGACTTTTGTCGTGTTCTAAAAAAATGGTATTGCTAAAAATTACTAGGAAAATGAGAAGGCTTTCTTCATATGTAATCCCCGTTTCAGAATCCTTGGAATTGACCCAAAAGGGGTAAGAGAAACAAAATTCAAAATCATGCAGTTCAAAAGAAGGCTCGCAATATATTTGTTTAAATCTAATGAAGTGTACATTACATTTATGGATTTTTAGGGTCATCGGACGCAAAAATGAAAATTGAAATGTCAAAAATTCATACGCATTTAAACAACAAGCGTGTTACATATAATGACTCCTAAAGGACACCGTAATTAACACCCCTGAAGAAATCAGTAGAGGACTTTGCTATGCACTTCACGTTACCCGTAGCAAAATACTGAACATCCATTTTAAGTGAACTAAGATGATCATATTCTGTGAACTATAGACATTTTGGTATTAAATGAGACTCTAGTAGGGATCATCCTGCTTGCCCTACATTCTCAGTTTTAGATTTTAATAGATAGTTGCCAAATTTTATGCAGTGTTTCTCCAGCCAGTGGAGGAATTTACAGAACAACAACACCCCCAGAAAGGATACGTTACAGGTCAGACATTTTAAAAGTTTTTGTTGTCTTATTTTAGTTTTCATTTTTTTTTTTATTAAATTTGACTATATACTGCACAATTATTGTAAAAAAAACACAGCAAAAGCGTACTTGGTATGTCCTACGTGGAGATTGTAAGTTCTCGTTGATGTTACAAGAAACAGTAAAATCATAAAAAAAAACTTCAGATCATAGATTTATTATCTATGTTCAGATTTACTGATTACTCGAATTCATGTCAATTTTTTCATGCAAGTGGCTCTCCGTACGAACAATTCGTACGGCGAGTCCCAGGGCTCCTAGTACGAACTGCCATATAGATGAAACGTATACGAATTTCCAAATTTCGGTCTTGGAATAAATCCCGTGAATGGTGCATTGACTTTGACCCAAAAAAATCATTATGTCGAAATATAAAATCATTCAATTGATAGACTAGCCTGATGTTTAGTGACTATATGGACATGTATCCTACAAAATTTTAGATGAAAATGCCAAACACACTAAGAATACGCAAACATCTTAACTGACGATGGCTGGTTATTGTTAAAAGAATTGATGATTCAGAATAAGGAGCATCATGAATGGGATTGTTTTGCTTGTAAACAAAAACTTGGTGTTAAGGAAACTCTGGCATGTGATTGCTGTCTAGAGTGGCACCATCTGCAAATGTGTCCATCTGAAATGTGTGCCCAAACAAACGTATTGGATCTGTAAATCTTGTAAGTAGTTTCATGCGTTTAAGGCAAAATACAGATTTGAACTTAATATATTTAAATGTAAATTATATGTCTATTGTAACATTGAAATTAAATTTCCTACTTCCATGAACCCCATAGTACGTAAGTTCAATGATGGCTGATAATTATTTTAAGTAATTTATATTTCTTATTTGATATGAGCATGTTTATATTGATTCTATATTCATTATGTTTCCTTCTATTTCTCTCATTGCATGAATTTGTTTTCATTTTAAGTCATGTTTAAAATTTATTGACTGTTTTACATTTTATTTAAAATTGTTAAAGACATTTTAATCTGTGGCTCTATGTGGATTCTGCATATTTTAAGTATTTGATTTTAACTGGGATCAATATAAAACGATTGGGATTTGAATCTCTCAGTATTTCTATGATACAACAGTAAATTTTCTACGTCGTGTCTCAACCTTTCACCTATAACTTTTGATTTACTCATCATAAAATTATTCTAAAAATTATGCAGGGAAGCTGATTTATTACTGATTTGCAAGATTAAATTTTCTTTCGCATAACAATAAAATCCTAATTTTAGAAAAATAATAAAGGCATGAGGGGTAGTTTTCTTGTGAAAAGAGGTCGTAAAAATGTCAAGAAACCTTCCAATAAACAATTGAAGTTATCGATGATTAACGAGCGGCGGAATACTAGAAATCAAGAAAATTGCGTAACTTTAACTGGTTAGTTTACCTGTTAAATTCCACACTACTATTATGAAATTTAACCTGGATAAAGCTCTTAATATTGGCTTTGTAACCATATAAAATTTATGCAGGTGAGAATATTTACAGTGTGATTTTAGTTTTACTGACGTGACCCCACTAACGGAAATTTACATCAAATTTTTGGGGTTCAAAAACTGAACTTTTCATTATATATTTTTGAACTAAATATTCAACTAAATTTAAAGAAAAATATATCATAGGATGCCTCGAAGTTTCCTCTTTTCAGTCATATAATTTTAAAGTATGAAATATTTTTGGGAAAAATAGAGTGTTCCCAAATTCACGCCTACCAATCTCTCTCATTCACCACCAAATGTGATGCAAAGAAATTAATGAGAGAGACACCCGGTGCTGAATGAGAGAGATAAATTTTAGATCAATTAGAGGTAAGTACGTAAATTAAGACCCCTTATTCAATTTGTTTTAAAAATCAGAGAATGCTATTCTGTGGCAAATTCATTTCTCTATACGTTGGTATTCATTGCTTGCATGTAAACACAAAACTGACAACGTAAGACGTTTTCTCCTACAAACATGTCAATGGAAATACAAGAAAAAAAGTCAAACAATTGTCCAGAAATCAATGTTAATCTAATCTTATCTTACCAATTTCACTGTTGTAGAAAGTTTACCAGCAAGGTATCACTACCATGTCATATCAAGTGTCAGACTCTATCCGTTTTCTCTCAATCATTCTTTGAAGTTAGTGGTGATGCATGAGAACTAGTGGTGATGCAGGAGAAAAGTGGTGGTGCATGAGAGGACAACAAATTTCTTTATGCTTATATCAAAGTGTTCGACAATTATCATGTGAAATGACTGTTTCAAGTTTCAGTTATTCATCAAAACCTGAAATTGTCTTTCTGGGGACCTTAATTATCATGTTTACCTGGTTCAGTCGACATTGCGAAAGCAATGCGATGTCTGCCTTTTTGATTTTCTCTATTTTCTGATAATAAAGTTACCATTTTCATGTAATTTATCAAAATAGAGGAAGATTACCAAGAGCAATTTTTGTCCGTCCCGCCTGCAACAAAAGTCATGAAGGCGAGACGTAGCGCTCCTTAATTTCGTCGTCGTCGTCGGCGTTGTGATGATCAACATCTGGTACACCCTGTGTTTAAATTCCTTTAAACATTAATAACTTAATCAAATCATTATGAAATCATTTGAAATTTAGACAGTGACTTTATGTTGAGGAGGCACTATCTATAACAATATTTTGAGAGAAAAAAAAGTTTTATTATTTTTTCTGAATTTTATTGGCAAATGGACAGTATATTGCACATCATATTTTGTACACGCTATGGTTAAAAAAAAATTCAAACATCAATGACTTCATCAAATCTTAATCAAATCATTTGAAACTTGGATAGCAGCTTCTTCATGATCAAGAGATATAGCATGTTTCAAAACTAAATTTTGAGAAAAAAAAAAAGATTTTCTTTCTGAATTTCACTGGTAATTGGAATAAGTTTTTTGCACTTTACATTTAGGTTCAGTCTGTAGTTAAAGTTCTTTAAACATCGTTTACTTTATCGGCATGTCTCTTTGGAATTCCTTCTAAATTGGATCGAGGCACCTTTATGATCAAGAAATTGTACCTAAAAATATTTATCTATTTTTCCACAATGTACTGATAAATGGACTTAGGTTTGTTTTTTTTTTAATTTTTTTTTTTTGCATTTCACATTAAAGGGTAGTGTATTGTTAAAGTTTTTAATTATCAATATTTATATCAAACCTTCATGAAACTAACTGAAACTAGTACCAAAGCTTTTAGTGATAAAAGTACAGTGTTTTTATCAAAATTTAACAACAATATAGATTTTTCCAAAATTGATTGATAATAAGACTTATTTTTTGTCAATTTACATTCTGGTACAGTCTGTTGTAAATCTTTCCGTCATCAGAGACTCTTATTAAGTATTATGAGGTGGGGAACATTTTTCTTCAGGACAGTTTTTGAAGATCAACAAATTAAGAGTTACATGTTATCACTGATTCCATGGAACCTTAACGAATTTTTATAGTATGGATTTATTTTTCCAAAGGCCACATCTGTCTAACCCCTCGCATGCATATGCACCAGTTCAAAGGCAGGAAAATATTGGCCATGGGTACATTTAGTAGTTCTATTTTGTATGTTTGTTGATGTTGTGACAAACTAATGTGTTATACTGTTCGATATATATTTTTTTTAAATCTTGTCGGGGTCATTCAGAGCTTGATACCCTGTTGAAAAACTTGAGGTGACCACAGTGAATTTGTGTCTTGTATTATGACCGTTTTTTATTCATGCCTATGCCGTTCTAAGCCAAGTCACCATTCATGCAAAAGTTACCTTTATCAATGAGCAAATTTGAAAATACTGATCATATACACCATTGGAAAAATAAAACCATATTATAAAAAACACTCCAGGTATTCTTCCTCTATTTTTACAAATTGAGATGCAAATGGTAAAGTTATACCGAAAATAGAGAAAAATCAAAAAGGCAGACACCGCATTGCTTTTGCATTGTCGACTGATTCAGGTAAACATGATAATTAAGGTCTCCAGAAAGACGATTTCAGGTTTTGATGTATAACTGAAACTTGAAACAGTCATTTCACGTGATAGTATAGAGAAATGAATTTGCCACAGAATAGCATTCTCTGATTTTTAAAACAATTTGAGTAAGAGGTTTTAATTTACACACTTACCTCTAATTGATCTAAAATGTATCTCTCTCATTCAGCTCCGGATGTCTCTCTCATTAATTTCTTTGCATCACATTTGGTGGTGAATGAGAGAGATTGGTAGGCGTGAAATTGCGTCATGAAGTGAAAAATTCTGCGGTAGATTTCTATAAAAACAAAAATTACCCAACTTTTAGAGCAAAATTTCTGTACTTTGGAATAAAACTCTCTGTCAAAAAACTATATCATCCCATGCAGGAATCTTTTCTCTTTAAAATTTTCGGATTAATCAGATGAAGCATTTTTGAGTTACTGTACGACATTCAAGAAATATGGCATTTTTTTAAAAATCAAAGTCCCATAACTCTGGACACATCGCAAAATTGGAAAAAAAAAGGTAACCAGACATTACCAATTCCAGCCTAATTTTAAAATTTCAGTTCAATTGGATGAAGCATTTTTGAATTCATGAACGACATACAAGAATAAAGAGCTTGGCCGAGTGCACCATGATATGACCGCAATGATCGACAAGTGTTGACACACTTCTAAAGTGGACACAATAATATGTTTGACACAGTAATTTGCTGGACACAGAAATTTCATTAGTACTAAAAAGCACCACTTTGGCCCTTAATAGGTTGGAAAAACTGCAAGTCCTAGCTAAAATTCTCTGTTGGAAATTTCATAAGGACTCTAAAGAAAAAAAAAACCTTTGAAATTGGACGAGAAATAAAAAAGTTTGTTTTTTGGGATTGAGCACCACTTTCGCCCCAAATAGCTCGGAAACGGTACAAGCTACGTTAAATCCTTCGAGACTCTATCAGTGCAGAAGTTCATAAGGAAAACAATGAAAAAATCAAAATGAAAATAAGATGAAAAATAAAAATTTCATGAAAAAAAAAGAGAAGTCCGTTTTAGCCCCTTTTAGCTCTGAACCCTTAAGTCCTAGCTCAGATCTGTAAAAATTCACTTATTTTCTATGATACTCTTTGATCTCACCAATCTTAGTATTTACAATTACGTGTATTTCATTTCTCAAACAAAATCTTCATATTAAGTAGTGTTGTCAAATTGAACAATTATGCCTAACCGGTTAACCGAATAATCGTTCGACCGATTAACCGGTTAACCGGTAGTTAGGTTGATGTTCAAAGTCTTATACAAAGTACTTCACGAATGACTGGTTTTATGATACAATAAATTGACATTTATCCCAGGGTATTATAACACAATAATGCAAACACTAACACAATTAGGATTTCAATATGTAATAAATTACAAAAAAAAACAAATTTATAAGTATGTACATTTAGAAAGAACGAAAGAAGAGTTATTCACATTTTTCCTCGGGTACATAGTTTTTATTCAGGAATATTATCTGGTCGATCACAGAGGAAGATAGTCGATTTCTCAGTTTAGTAACAATGAGACCCGCGCATGAAAAGATTCGTTCTGACGGAACAGAGGTAGCAGGAATACTTAAATATTGTCTAGCTAACACAAAGAGTCTGGGGAATTTACAATTATTTTCTTTCCACCACTCGAGTGGGTTTGAATCTTGCACAGCACGCTCCTTGATGTATAAGGACATTTCCGATTCATCTTGAAAGGACGTATCTTCGTCGGTGTCAAACAAAAGAAAGTCCAAAGATCGTTGGACTCTTTGTTTCTTGGCTGGTTGCTTGTCAACTTCAGTTCCAAGGTTTTTTTATGACGTTTTAACTGCGGGCTTTAATGGCACATCGTCTAACTTGGACTCTAACATTTCAATGGCGACTTTTTTTTGTTCTGGGGAGAAAAAGTTAAGTGTTCTATGCCTCGGATCAAGTAAGGACGCTAAAGCATGCTGTGTAGATGCAGTTTCAATGTCATACGGTTTAAAGCGGGTGATGAGTTCTTCTGAAATACTTGCTTTCATTTTATGCGCAAGAGCACTATCCTCTTCAGAGTTTTTTAGGTGTTTTTTTAAGAGTCCGTTGACAATAGGAAGCATTACAGAGGCTGATACGTCCTTTTCCAGACACATGTATGTTGTAACATGAGACATTTGCTTCAATACTGCGGAAATTTCAACCAGATAATCCCACTCATGATCTTTGAGAAGCATATGTGTGTCACATTTCTTAGTAACAGTTGTATCTAGCATTACATCCGTAATAACTCTGCGTTGTTCACATAGGCGTTCAATCATTAGCTGAGTCGAATTCCATCTCGTAACTACGTCTTGTATAAGTTCGTTCTGTCTTAGTCCGAACAACTTTTGTCTTTTCCTCATTTCTGCAGTTATTGTAGTTGAATGCTTGAAATGTCCCACTAACTTACGAGCATGTGAAGTAAGTTTGGCAATAGCGGGTATTTCCAAGCATGGTTTAATGCAAAGCTGAATGGTATGACCAAAGCATCTCATATCGTCAAAGTCACATTTCTCTGATGCACAATTCATGTTCCTAGCATTGTCATGTACAGAACTCACAATTTTACCGTCCAATTCAAACTCTGAAATTGTAGATTTCAGTCGTTCAGCAAGATTTTCGCCTGTATGGCGTTCAGGCATTTCACGAGTAACAAGCACATTTGACTGTAAATTCCAGTCTTTGTCAACGTGATGTTCTGGACTGTTAAAAAGCTTTTTGTAGCATTCGATGTCCATGTATCAGAAGTAAGGGATACGCTGTCAATGAGATTTAACTCTTTAATCAAACTCTCTTTTTTGTCACTATATGACTTTTCTATTCTGGATTTTATAGTATTTCTAGACGGAATTTTAAATTCTGGAGCTATTATCGACATAAGTTTTGAAAATCCTTTTCCCTCAACAATGCGAATGGGTAGGTAATCCAATATAATCATATCCACTATTGAATTTGTTATTAGTTCAGATTGAGTAGACGAAAATCTTCTAGATTTGGGTGTCTGAACAAAGTCTAAAACCGATGACTGCTTAACTTTCTCAGGCGTTTCAGAAAAGTCATTGGGATGCTTTAACTTCAGATGATTCAGCATATTACTTGTACCACCAGTATAGACTAATTCCATTTCACATAGTTTGCATTTCACTATTTTGGAGTCGGCATTACGTTTAAAAAAAGACCAAGCCTTAGATGACGGAGGTGGCATATTTACATGTACGCACACACAATATAAAGTCAAAGTGAAGAAATAAACTAAATCGTAAAATTTATTCAGCATGTTCAGCTTACAACTGTTCAAAATAAACTTAATATGCTAATTATGTTTACATTATACTTGCCCGGAGCTGACAGACAAGTTGTCTATGTGCTAATTAAGTAATAAAATTTAAATGTTTTCAAGGTTAACAAGATTAATCAATAAACTGAACAATTGATCTGTCTAATCAAGTACCAATCAATTCGTACAATCATTTCACATTATTTACTAATGATTTCAGTACACATTTACATCAATTTTATTAAAATTTTAAAAAGGTCCGGTTAACCGGTAAGCGTTTTTGGTATTCGGTATTCGGTCGTTCGACTGGTTAACCGTTGACAACACTAATATTAAGTGATCAATGACTTGTTTGTAGAGCTTTTATTGCTGATCATTTTTGCAATTTTTAATTTTTTTTTTATCTATTAAAACTTATTAGATAATAGCCAAAAACATTAAAATTGGCCAAAAATAGTCTTTTATATGCAATAACCCCTATGCGGGGGCCATCCGACAATTTTAACTCAAAAGTAACTAAGGTAGATCTTGTCAATCTGAACATTTGTCACCCTGTCAGATTTTCTCAATCTGTTACAGTTTCCAAGATGGCAGTTAATATTTGCATTTTACCCCTATGTTCTATTTTTAGCCTTGGCAGCCATGTTGGTTGTCCGGCAGAAATGTCGTTCACAACATTTAAACTAGTTACCCTAAGGATGATTGTGGCCAAGTTTGGTTCCATTTTGGCTTGGCAGTTTCAGAGAAGAAGATCTTTGAAAAAGTTAAAGGACTGACGATGACAGACGACGACGGACGCCAAGTGATAGAAATAGCTCACTTGGCCCTTTAGGTCAGGTGAGCTTAAAACTAGAAATTTATATACCTATAAATTTGCTTCCATTTGGTCTCATCAGTCAGGGTAGGAATCAAATTCATGGTTTCAAGAAATATCTATATCATCTGACTTTCCCTGAGACCTTCCTGGTTCTAAAAGTTAGTACATAATTGTTAATGTACATAACTATTCCAAACTTGAGCTTTTAATTTTTTAAAAATCATCAATTTTTATTTTCATTTCAAAAATTGTATTCAGAGGATATTTAATATTTGACAACAAATAAAAATAAATAATTCTAAGTTTAATTTAAACTGAACCAGGAAAGTTTCGACCTGCCAGTTAAGCATTAGGACATGCAAGTATTTACATATATATATGAACATAAATACAATAAAAATTTGATGCCTGAAAACTGTAGAAGCAAGACAAAATACTCTACCAACTGAGGATTACCCCATACAATTTAGCTAATCTATTGGGAGTCCTCAAAACAAAATTATATACATAAAATAATATACAAAAAGGTGAGTTGACCAAAGAAATAAAAAACAATACCTTATACACAACAAACAAGCAAGTAAAATGTCATATGAAACAAGTATTAACTATTATATTAATTTTACACAGTATTTTCAGAAAATTTCCAAATCTTCAACTGTCCATGTTTTATGGGTGAACAGAACTTCAGCTGATAATGTGATTAAACTTTTGTCGTATACATCCTTTGTATAGTGTAATTCATTAGTTTGAAGTGCAGATTTTGAATATTCTATAGGAAAAGTATGATTTAAGGCGTATAATACAAGCATATCAATAACAATATAGACTAGCTACATCCCTTTTTGATATTTATCCCATGGCTTTTTTTCAAGATGCACTTTATATTTTCTTATCAAGTTAGTTATAAGAATAGAGGATGTGGTATGATTGTCAATGAGACAGTCATCTGGAAAGGTTCCAAGTACAAATAAAAATTTATCTACAGGTTACCGTACGGCTTTCAACAATGGACAAGAATCCACAACATAAAGTAAGCTGTAAAAAGCCCCTAAACAAGAAAATGTGACACAATTCAAGATAACAACAAACCTTTATAAATTTAGATTTACCTTTATAAATCAAGGCATCATGCATCCCCTGTAGGTCGATATTAACAGAGATTTTCATATACAATGCTATAAACCTCTTTATATAAGCAAAAGTAATACATGCATATAACTGCCAATAAGTGCACTCTAAATCTAAGACTACTTTTTAACTCATGTAATTTATATCAAAAGAGCAAAACCTAAGAAGATATAATTGTAACAGGATGCTGTTATAGATGTCCAAAGAAACACAAATTGAATTCTCCTTCAAATCAAAAACTATCTCCAGGGCCTGTATAATTCTAGAAATGCCCCTCAGGGCACTAACCTTGTATGATCAGTGAATGTGCCTTGCTAAAACATAGGGTAATCCATGATTACAAAGTTCGCCTCATCTGCAACATTCTTTGTACCTAAGACAAACCTATAAAACACAATAATTCATAAAAGTAAGAGCTTTACCTAAGGAGGGTCAACTATGCATGAAATGTAGGTCAAATTACATGATCCTAGACCATATAGTGACTGAGAAATGAACTCGACATAAACTTTAACCAAAGTCAATCAAGCATGAAATGTAGGTCAAATTGACCTATTTTGGTATGCATGCTGACAGGCTCCCAAAGTTACATCCCCACATCAAGTGACACGATCCTAGGTCATAAAGTATCCGAGAAATGAACTCGGATGTAAACTTTAACCAAAGTCAATAAAAGCATGAAATGTAGGTCAAATTGACCAATTTTGGTATGGATGTTGCAGGCTCCCAAAGTTACACTCCCACATCAAGTTATATGATCCTAGGCCACATAGTATCTAAGAAATGAACTTCGACGTAAACTTTAACCAAAGTCAATCAAGCATGAAATGTAGGTCAAATTGACCTATTTTGGTATGGATGCTGACAGGCTCGCAAAGTTACATCCCCACATCAAGTTACATGATCCTAGGCCACATAGTATCTGAGAAATGAACTCGGACGTAAACTTTAACCAAAGTCAATCAAGCATGAAATGGAGGTCAAATTGACCTATTTTGGTATTGATGCTGACAGGCTTGCAAAGTTACATCCCCACATCAAATTACATGATCCTAGGCCACATAGTATCTGAGAAATGAACTCGGACGTAAACTTTTAACCAAAGTTAATCAATGTGTACTTACATTTTTGATACTTACCAATCACTTGGTGTGAAAGTTGAAGGAGCCTTCCTTTTTCTCTTGCCAGTTTTGAGTGATACAACTTCTATTAATTCATTATTATTACAGGTTCAAGATAGGAATTAAATATTAAACAAGATGAACTGTGAGCTATTACTCACAAAAGTCTACCCCCGCTAACCATATCATTATAGGATCTGCAAGTTCGTAAACAGGAAGTAGAAGAGCAGCAGACCTGAAAACCACTTAAACAATACAGCACCCCAACCTGATACTTGATAACAAATATCTAATAGCTGTAATACATAGTAGTTGAGAAAAGTGTTACGAAAATTTTTCATTAATATCCCTGTCTAATTTATGTACTAAGTCCGTAAACAGGAAGTTGAAGAGCGACAGACCTGAAAACCGCTTACACAGTACAGCACCCCAACCTGATGCTTGATATCAAATATCAAATAGCTGTGATTCATAGTAGCAGAGAAAAGTCTTACGAAAATTTTTCATTAATACCCCTATGTCTAATATATGTACTAAGTCTGTAAACAGGAAGTAGAAGAGCGACAGACCTGAAAACCGTTTACATGGTACAGCACCCCAACCTGATGCTTGATACCAAATATCTAATAGCTGTGATACATAGTAGTTGAGAAAAGTGTAATGAAAATTTTTCATTAATACCCCTATGTCTAATATATGTACTAAGTCTGTAAACAGGAAGTAGATGAGCACCAGACCTGAAAACCACTTACACGGTACAGCACCCCAACCTGATGCTTGATACCAAATATCTAATAGCTGTAATACATAGTAGCTGAGAAAAGTGTTACAAAAAAGTGTTACGGATGGACTGACAGAGGACGGTGTTACGGCCAGAAATCGCCTTTAAATTGTAGCCAACAAAAGACACAAATCAATAGTAAAATTTAACAACATTTAATATACAAAAGTTTACAAAAGGTATTAAACAAATATTACTGTTAACTTAACTGTCAAAATATGAGTCCAATCTGTTATCTTTATCTGTATCCGGAAATCTTTCGGAATCCAATTTGAATATTACGTTCACTACTAATGTCACAATCCAGTATGATGTTGTCTTTAGAATAAAAGTGTCAATCCAAATGCTATGAATACTAATGTCTATCAATGTCTATGTCCAAGTTTAATTATGAGAGTTTAACTTTAGTGTCTGTATATATAGTGTTGTCATGGAAAATTCTAGAACACTCTATAATGGAACATTGTGGAAAATCCTGGAAAGTTTAAGGATCATTCTAGAAAGTTCCAATCATTCTGTGATTGTTCCAGTGATTCCTAAACTGCACAGTTATAAGATTATTTGGTAAACAACTATCAGGCCATACAATACAAATTAGGCCAACATAAATAAACATAATAATTACAATATCATAACACCTCCCCCCTTAAAAGAAGTTTTAGTGTAACAAAAACTTATCATGAATAATATGAACAAAAATACATAATATATACAAAGTGATTTAATAAGCTCTAGATAAAGCATCAGCTATTACATTATCTTTACCCTTAATATGTTTTACAATTACATCATATTCCTGTAACAATAAACTCCACCTAGTCAACCTCTGATTCTTGTTTCTCATTTTATGCATGAAGGTGAGAGGATTATGATCAGTATAAACAAGAATAGGATATACAGTGGGATTCAAATATACATCAAAATGTTGAAGTGCTGACAACATTGCAAAACACTCTTTTTCAATAGTTGAATAATTTTTCTGATGTTTATTTAATTTCTTAGAAAAATATGATATAGGTTTTTCAACATTATCATCTGTCTCTTGATATAAAACAGCTCCTATTCCTACATCGCTTGCATCAACGGCAAGTTTAAATTGTTTTTCAAAGTCTGGAGTAATCAGAACTGGACTATCAATTAAAAGTGATTTGCTATTTTCAAAAGCTTTTTGACAATTTCCGCTCCAGATAAATTTAGAATATTTCCGTAAAAGATGAGTCAATGGTTGAACAACAGTAGCAAAATTTGAACAAAATTTTCTGTAAAATCCAATCATGCCTAAATATCTCATAAGTTGTTTTCTATTTGTAGGAGGTGGAAATTTGGAAATAGCTTCCACTTTAGCCATAATAGGTTTTACTTGACCTTGGCCAACTGTATGCCCTAAATAATCAACAGTGGCCTGACAAAATTCACTTTTACCAAGATTAACAGTCAAATTTGATTTTGACAATCTATCAAAGGTATCATATAAATGTGTTAAATGCTGTTCCCAGCTATCACTACATACAATAAGATCATCAATATAAGCATAACAACGGTCTAAATCTTTTATAACATTATTGATCATTCTTTGAAATGTAGCTGGAGCACTTTTCATGCCAAATGGCATTACAGTATATTGAAATAAGCCATTTGGTGTAACAAAAGCTGATATTTCACGAGCTCTCTGTGTCAATGGAACTTGCCAATAACCTTTCAATAAATCAAATTTGCTCACAAATTTTGCTTGACCAATATTGTCAATACAATCGTCTATCCTTGGAATCGGATAGGAATCAGATTTTGAGACTGAATTTACTTTTCTGAAATCAGTCACGAAACGAAAAGTTTTATCTGGTTTTGGCACAAGGAGACAAGGAGAGCTCCATTCACTGTTACTCGGCTCAATAATATCATTGTCAAGCATATATTTAATTTCTTTTCTCATAACTTCAAGTTTGAGTGGATTGAGCCTGTAAGGATGTTGCTTAATTGGACAAGCATCTCCGACATCAACATCATGACAAACAGCAGTGGTTTTGTTTGGCACATCTGGAAAAAGATTTTTAAAAGAAAATACCAAAGTTTTTATTTCTTCTCTACGATCAAAAGACAGATGTGCAAGTTTTGAATCTAAATTTGACAAAATTTCTGAATTTTTCAATCTAACTGTCTCTTCCATAGTTTTACAACTAAAAATTGGTTCAATTACATCTGGTTTGTCATGATTGTTCTCAAATTTAACCATGCCTAAAGTGGCAACTGGTTTACTATCACATAGAACATTAGTACGCTCAAAATATGGTTTTAACATATTAATATGACACACTCTATTTTGTTTGCGCCGACCTGGAGTTTTTACAATATAATTCAAATCATTAATTTTACTCTCTATTGTATAAGGACCACAATATTTAGCCTGTAAAGGATGTCCAGGGACTGGCAAAAATACAAGTATCCTATCACCAGGCTCAAAAACTCTGTCCCTGGCATCTTTATCATACCATATTTTCATCTTGTTCTGTACATTTTTTAAGTTTTTCTGAGCAATTTGACAAGCAGTATACAATTTTTCTTTAAATCTAGATACATAGTCTAAAAGATTCAAGTCAGTATGTTCAGTAAGCCACTTTTCCTTAATCAATTTTAACGGTCCCCTTACAGTATGGCCAAATACCAACTCAAAGGGACTAAAACCAATGGATTCTTGAACAGCCTCTCGGACTGCAAAAAGTAGAAAGTGAACTCCATCATCCCAGTCTCTGTCAAATTGAAGACAAAAAGTTCTAATCATGTTCTTCAATGTCTGATGAAAACGTTCTAAGGCACCTTGAGATTCTGGATGGTACGCACTTGATCTATACTGAGCAATCCCTAACTGGTACACTACTTGCTGAAATAGACCTGACATGAAATTTGATCCCTGGTCGGACTGTATAGACTTAGGAAGTCCTACTAATGTGAAAAATTTGATAAGTGCTTTGACAATAGTAGGTGTCTTGATATTTCTTAGCGGAATAGCCTCAGGAAAGCGGGTAGATGTACACATGATTGTCAATAAATATGCAATTCCAGTCTTGGTCTTTGGTAAAGGTCCAACACAGTCAATTAGAACTCTGCTGAAAGGTTCGTCAAAGGCTGGAATAGGCAGAAGAGGTGCTGGTGGTATTTTCTGGTTAGGTTTACCAACAACCTGGCATATATGACATGATTTGCAGTATTCTGCAACATCATTTCTAAGTTTAGGCCAGTAAAAATGCTGCAAGATCTTAAGGCAAGTCTTCCTTATACCTAAGTGTCCAGCCAAGGGGGTGTCATGGGCAAGACCAATAATTTCTTGTCTATAAACTTTAGGCACCACCACTTGGTATATCACTCTCCATTCCTCCTCTGGGGTAGCATCAGGAGGCCTCCACTTCCTCATTAAAATACTGTCCTGATGGTAATAGCATTCGGCCACTTTGTCTGCTTCCTCCTGTGGTTGAGCCCTCTGGCTGAGCTGAAGAACCTCAGGGTCTTTATGTTGTTCTTCGAGTAAATTATTTCGGTCTAATGAATGGCTGTTCACATCTGGCCATGGCATAATAACATTTTTGTTAACACTAGGTGGTTTTATAATAGCCTTTTCTGAGTTACCAGGATCTTCAATATCAGCTATAAAAGTGTCAGAAAGGTCCATGTAATCAAACTTGTCTTCTTGCAAATTCTCATTTTGTTGTTTTCTAGCCATCGCCCTAGTAACAACACAAGCTGGATACAATTCAGCATCATCTTCAGGTGATTTAACATCCACCACCGGTTCACTGGTAACAATTGGTTCTGCAACCACTTTGTTCCTAGCTAGATCATTTCCTAGCAATAATGTAACACCCTCAACAGGGAGATTAGGACGAACACCCACAATAACTGGTCCAGTTATCAAATCTGACTTCAGATAAATACGATGGAGAGGAACATCTATACAACCCAACTCTACACCTTGTAACAAAACGGAGGCACCAACAGAAGTCTTCTCGGACAAAGGCAACACACCTTCTAACAATAAAGACTGAGAAGCTCCAGTGTCTCGTAAAATCTTAATAGGCTGAAGAGTGGTATCATCAACAATAGAAATAAACCCATCAGACATAAAGGGTTTATATTCCTCCATGTAATCACAAAAACTGGACTTAAAAGCCTGACGCGCAGGGCATTCCAATGTACTGGTAATATAAGGTGTCGTACAAGCACTGGTCTTCGGCTTATTATCTCGTTCATTCTTCTTCTGAAGTCTAAAACAATCAGCCATCAGGTGACCAATCTTCTTACAATAAGCACAAGTCAGTGACTTCTTCTCAAAAGTATCAAATTTTGGACTAGACATATTATAACTGGACTGACTCTTATTCTGTGCAACAGGCTTACTATCAGTACGCTCAGTGCTTTGATTTTTGTAATTTCCACTTGAAGTATTAACATTTTGACCCTTGAAACTTCTTTTATGTGAAAGAGTATAATTATCTGAAATAACAGCTGCATCATGTATTGTCTCAACAGTTTTGTCGTCTAAATGTGTTTTTAAGTCTAAATGAACACATTGTTTGAACTCTTCTAATAACATCAATTGTCTTAGGTTATCAAAATTGTTATCTGTTTTCTTTGACGTAAGCCATTTATCAAATAGATCTTCTTTTTCCCGAGCAAATTCCACATAGGTTTGTGAATCAAACTTTTTATAAGATCTAAATTTCTGTCTATATGCTTCTGGTACTAGCTCATAAGCTTTCAAAACTTCCTGTTTCACCGTGTCATAATCGGAACTTTTTTCTGATGGAAGTGCGGAGTATATTTCAGCGGCCTTACCCTCAAAAACACTCTGTAGCATTGTAGTCCAATATGGCTTTGGCCAATTCAAACTACAAATGAACTATGAGCAATTTTCTCAAACTGTGGAAAATATTTATCGACTGTTTTTTTCACAAAATATTGCTGCATCAAAATATTCTGATTTCGACTGGACTTTAGTGTTGCTTTCTTCTTTGACCATTTCAATTTTCATTTTCTCCATCTCTAGCCTTTCCCTCATTTCAAGTTCTTTTAATTTAAATTCATCTTCTTTTTCCTTTTTATCCATTTCCAATCTTTCCTTCATTTTCAGTTCTGCCTGTTTTAATTTAAATTCATCTTCTTTTCTTTTCTCCATCTCCTTCAAATTCATTTCCAGTTCTTTTAGTTTGCGTTCATGTTCTAATTCAAGCTGTTTTAATTTAAAGGCGTCAATATTTTCGACCTTAAGTTCAAGAGCCTCTTTACCTAAAATTTCTGCGTCAACTAATTTGTCTATAACCAAATTTTTTATAATTTGTTTTCTCATAGATACTTTAAAAACTAATTTCAGTTCTTTAGCAAGCAACACTAATTCCTCTTTCTTTAAATTATCAAAACTCTCCAGGTCTGGCGTTTTCAAAAAATTACCGGCATCAAATGCCATTTTGTAGAATTTTGTTGGCTAGTTATAATAAAAATACTGAATAAATTTTGAATAAGATATTTTCGTTCTCCCGGACGAGCCCCCAATTTCTGTTACGGCCAGAAATCGCCTTTAAATTGTAGCCAACAAAAGACACAAATCAATAGTAAAATTTAATAACATTTAATATACAAAAGTTTACAAAAGGTATTAAACAAATATTACTGTTAACTTAACTGTCAAAATATGAGTCCAATCTGTTATCTTTATCTGTATCCGGAAATCTTTCGGAATCCAATTTGAATATTACGTTCACTACTAATGTCACAATCCAGTATGATGTTGTCTTTAGAATAAAAGTGTCAATCCAAATGCTATGAATACTAATGTCTATCAATGTCTATGTCCAAGTTTAATTATGAGAGTTTAACTTTAGTGTCTGTATATATAGTGTTGTCATGGAAAATTCTAGAACACTCTATAATGGAACATTGTGGAAAATCCTGGAAAGTTACAACGGAAGTTTCTGGAATAACGTAGAAGTTTAAATTACGCATCTTTTATAAGGATCATTCTAGAAAGTTCCAATCATTCTGTGATTGTTCCAGTGATTCCTAAACTGCACAGTTATAAGATTATTTGGTAAACAACTATCAGGCCATACAACACAAATTAGGCCAACATAAATAAACATAATAATTACAATATCATAACAACGGACTGACTGACGGACGGACGGACAGAGGTAAAACACTATACCCCCCCTCTCCTTCGGAGCGGGGGTATAATTATTACTGTTAATTTACTTAGCTGGCACTGATAACGGTAATTAAAGAGAAATTTAAAATATGACAGGTGTGTTTTTTCTTTTATATTGTCTTAATTACATGTACTTAGCCAAGTGGCATTTATAACCATGCTAATTTTTATTCCGATTAAGTTGATGCCCTGACCTCTTTTGATCTCTAGTTAACACTTGCCAATAATATAAACATACAGACCATGAAAAGAAAACTTGTTAAGTATGAAAATGGGAAAGAACAAGAGCAAAGTTGGCTCTGGACCTGCAGCGCTGGCACTTCATGGAAACATAGGTGCTTACCAATCGCAGCATAATAGTATGTAGCATTGGATAATAAAGGGAATTGTGAAAACAAAAGGAAATTGAGTACAGGTTTTTTTATATATAAAATGCAAGAAATATGACAATTTTAGCATGATATACATCTATTAAATTTTGGCCTTGGCAGCCATGTTGGTGCCCGTCAAGGACTACGGATATAATTTTAAAAATAGATACCATAAGGATGATTGTGGCCAAGATTGGTTCCATTTGACCTGGTAGTTTCAGAGGAGAAAATTATTATTTGCGAAATTTTAACCCTCACTAACACTCGGGATTAAAATTTTACACAAACAATGCAACCCATGTTAAAATCTCTGATAAACCATGGCTGCCATGAATTATTTCTTAAATAGTCAAAAACGTTAAAATTGGCCAAAAATCATCATTTATGGGCAATAACCCCTTTGCGAGGGCATCCGACAATTTTGGCATAAATGGAACTTAGGTAGATTTTGACATTCTGAACATTTTTGCCTATGTCAGATTTTCTCTATCTGCAATGGTTTTCAAGAAATTAGTCAATATTTGCATTTTACCCCTATGTTCTATTTTTAGCCCTGGCGGCCATCTTGGTTGACTGACATGGACATCATACCCTAAGGATGATTGTGGCTAGGTTTCGTTCCATTTGGCCTGGCAGTTGCAGAGGAGAAGATTTTTGTTAAAAGTTAACGGACGACGACGACGGACGCCAAGTGATGGGAATAGCTCAGTTGATCTTTCAGGTCAGGTGAGCTAATAAAAAGTGAAAGGGAACCAGGCATTACAAATTCCAGCCTAATTTTAAAATTTTAATTCAATCGGATGAAGCATTTTTGAATTAGTGTACAACATACAAGAAAAACACATTTTTTTAACACCAAAGTCCCACAACTCTAGAACAACATATAGAAAAATCAGAAAAAAAACGAAAGAGAACCAGGCATTACCTATTCTAGCCTAATTATAAAATTTCTGATTAATTGGATGAAGCATTTTTGAGTTACTGTACGACATTCAAGAAAAATGGCATTTTTTATAAAAATCAAAGTCCCATACTCTGGACACATCGCAAAATTGGAAAAAAACAAAAGGTAACCAGACATTACCAATTCCAGCCTAATTTTAAAATTTCAGTTCAATTGGATGAAGCATTTTTGAATTCATGAACGACATACAAGAATAAAGAGCTTGGCCGAGTGCACCATGATACGACCGCAATGGTCGACAAGTGTTCATTTGGGCAAGTGTTGACACACTTCTAAAGTGGACACAATAATATGCTTGACACAGTAATTTGCTGGACACAGAAATTACATTAGTACTAAAAAGCACCACTTTGGCCCCTAATAGGTTGGAAGAACTGCAAGTCCTAGCTCAAATCTGCTAAAATTCTCTATGTTGGAAATTTCATAAGGACTCTAAAGAAGAAAAAAAACCTTTGAAATCGGACGAGAAATAAAAAAGTTTGTTTTTTGGGATTGAGCACCACTTTGGCCCCTAATAGCTCGGAAACGGTACAAGCTACGTTAAATCCGTCGAGACTCTACCAGTGCAAAAGTTCATAAGGAAAACAATGAAAAATGAAAAAATCAAAATGAAAATATGAAAATTAAAAATTTCATGAACAAAAAAGAGAAGTCCGTTTTAGCCCCTTTTAGCTCTGAAACCTTAAGACCTAGCTCAAATCTGTAAAAATTCACTTTGTTGGAAAAAATATGACTACTTTTGACATAACTGAAAATCGAAATTGTCAATTTTATTTAATATAAAAAGAAATTCAGGTTTAAAGATATTTTTTAGCCTACAACTTTTGAAAATTTACTGGATTTTTTTTCCTTAAATTGACGATTGTTGTTGGAAGGGACTTGGACAATATTCATGACATGGTCAAATTACAACTAGATGGAAAATTAGACGCCTTTTTCGTGCCACCGTGACAATAAGTGAAGGGCATATTGTTTATACTGATCAATCTGTCCTTTTGATGTTTTAGAACAAAATAAAACATAAATTATGGATGGATGGACAACAGACAGACGATAAATAATGGATGAAAATGCTTAGTGATGGCAAAAACTTGCAAGCCTTTCAGGCTAAGTGACCAAAACAGAAACCAATAATACAAATCAGCAATTCTTACTTTTCTTGTTTTCTTGCTTTTCAGCTACTTTACTGCTGCTTGGAGTATATATTTTTCTAGGAATTCTTTTCCTTTTTGGATAGGAAATTGGAGTTTCCATTGTTGGTAGATCTGCAAAAGATGAATATCATATTTGACAGATGTTTCATTACCAGGACCAAAATAAAAAAAATAATGTATGATCTGACAAAAAAAAAAAAACAAGCTGTGTCAATTCTTGTATTGCTGTTTTATATTTCAGAATATTTATGTGTCCGTGTCGTTACCAATTCCACTCTGAATGTAAATCATAATAATTTTGCGCTTGACACGAACCAGCTAGTAACTATTGCAAGAAAGGTAACTAGAGGCTCCAAGGAGCCTGTGTCGCTCACCTGTTTTCAAATTTGTCTAAATCTTCCTTTGAGGATGATTTCAGACCCACTGGCTGTATTTTTTAGATCTTGTCCTACTTAACATTTTTGCTGTTCAAACTTTCAATATATCTATAACAGTTTAAAAGATACTTTTTAAAGTACTAAAATCGGTGAAAATATAAAAATAGAGGATATGGTAATAAACAAGTAATAAACATTTAAGGGCAATAAATCCAATAACAAGTGGTCATTTGAACTGTGTGTAGAGCTTTTATTGCTGAACATATTTGCAATCTAAAATATTTTTTTTTCTATCTATAATCACTGTGCTTAAACATGTTAAACAGCTGTGGGTAACTTAAGTTACCCACAGCCCAAGATGGCGCAAGACATCTTCTGTTTATATAGATTTTAGTTATTTTAAAGCAAAACAAAGTTGTTTAACGAAGATAAAGCTTTCAAGAAGATGTATATCAGTTTCGCCCGCACTAATAAAAGTAGAAATAACTTAAGTATAAAACAATAAGTCGAAAAACAACTGATTTTAAAAGTCCAAAAGAGGTACGTAACTTTTACAAGAGATATCCGTAACTTTTTTTACGTAATTTACAGAGATGTCCGTAACTTCATGATGTGTCTTTAACTTTTCTCAGAATTTATATTGTTATACACAAAAATATAAAGGTAAGCTATGAAATATCGTAAGTTGGTATACAACTACATTTAGTTACAGTAAAGAGTAAAGGTTAACGCCTTACTTATTCCCAAAAACGGCAAGGGGAATTCATAGTCAGAAGTTCCAATTTTCGAAACGATCCCTTAAAGCAAAACACTAAACCCCTTCAACATTTTTTATTCTAGATTATATGTGATATCACTCTGTCTGTTTTACTCATAAAATTACAGCAACACAGTACTGCAACATACATTTTTACAATAACAAACCACGGCTGTCCTTCATCAACTAGTTTAAGATGAATATTAAGAAGCCGAAAAATCTGAACATGTAGCTTAAATGTTTTTCTTCTATGCGGTGCCAATATTCAAATTTTCAGATGAAATTACAAAAGGGAATAAACCGTACATTAATACTGAAACAATGAAAATATCTTAGCCTTATTTTTTAAGAAACCAGGACTAGTTGGGTTAATAAACTTTCTTCATTATTTACTTGTGTTACTCATCGAAACATAGTGCAATTACATATATGTAATTTCAAATAGATTTGCCAGGATCACATTGTTGTTTTTCTTCAAACAGTTGAAAATAAAATTTCTACTGGGATAATGATTTATTGAGTTCTTTGAAACCCTGTCTCTCCTTCGGTAGCTGTTAATAGTGGAAAATCACTGGTATAAAGCCGATGCCCGTAAATGCAGTTACGGTTAGCCGTAGATGGCATACGAAAATATGGGCATTATATTTTCTAGCTTTTAAGCCTATAAAATTGTTACAATTGTTGAATTTTGCAATTTAGGAAAAGGTCAGTGTCTCAAGATTTAATATAGACCAGAATCATGTTTATTATATGTCTAGCTATTTCATTTTTAAAGCTCTTAGTGAGCTGTAAGATGCGTGTACCTGCTGCTTTTTCTACAGTTTAGATGCCCTTAACTTGTAAAGCAGATGCGTGTAACTTGCAGATCTAATGATTGTAAATTGCAGTAGCTGAAATGCTGAAGTTTATTGCATGTTTAATGTACAAATTATCCTGTATTGGTACGCAATTTTATGTTATATTTTCATGAACGTAGAGAGCGTGGCACTCTTCCTATACGAGGCATCGGATTTAATGTCCCTAATCTGACCGGACCTGACTGTGTATTTGTACATCCAGCACAGCTAAACGGACCAAAGTTAAGCGCTTAAGTTGGTATTATCCCCATGTTTGTGAGTGTCATTTTCTTCGGTGTCCGTGGAAAAGGAAAACAAATGTCAGATCATTATGTATAAAGAATCCTTATATACGCAAAAATTATGCATCCAAAGGCTACAACAGAAAAATTACCCACAGCCAGAGTTTTCGGTTAAGAAAAGTTACGGACATCTTTTGCCATTTTTAAAATTGTTCTTACGCTAAGCTAAGACAAAATGCATTACATTTTTTGTTTTCAGTTGATTATTTTGCCTTAGATACAATACATTGACAACTTGTAAAGAATTATTAATGCGTAAATCTAAAGATATTTGATAAAATTAAAATCGCATTATTTTACGCCGCCATATTGGGCTGTGGGTAACTTAAGTTACCCACAGCCGTTTAAGCACAGTGATAATAGTTTATGAGATAATAGCCAAAAGCATTCAAATTTGCCAAAAACTGTCATTTATGGCCAATAACCCCTATGCAGGAGTATCCAACAATTTTGACATAAATATAAATTAAATAGATCTTGTCATTCTGAACATTTTTGTCCTTGTCACATTTTCTCTGTTTGCAATGAATGGTTTTTGAGATATTAGTCAATACAGTCGAACATGTTTTTCATTAACAGCCATATGTTTAATATATGTACTAAGTCCGTAAACAGGATGGCTTAGTATGACGGACGAAGGGACAGACAAAGTCCATGATTTGCTATTGGAAACCGCAGAAATTGGTAGGATCAAAATCTAAATTAGGAGGTGCACAATGGGAACATGTAACAAAGATTCTCTGACAGTTTCATGGAATTCCCTTCAGTAGTTTAGGGACGGAAGGATGAACGGACGGACACAACGAATACTATATACCCCGTTTTTTTAAGCGGGGGTAAAACTAAATAATGTATCAAATTATTACAATAAAATATCAATGAAAGACTCATTTTTTTTTTTTACAAAATTTTAAAAATAAAGATTGATAGTCATGTTACTGTAAAGGACAGTTGAAAGTATAATTAAAGAAATTGTTCATTGAAACTTTAGGCCAAATTGTAATATATGGACTGGCAGGCCACTCCAAAAGGCCCTCAGTGTCTTGAACTATTTCTTAAATATTGACCTTAATCACATGAAATATTTGTACAAGGTAAATAAATCCTTGTATCCACCTCATCAAAAGTCATAAATTGTATAATATACAATTATGACCTTCATGGAAAGTTAATACAGTCAAACCTGTGAAAACCGGACCCTGAGTAATCCGGTTTCCTGTCAATTCCGGCCGAAAATTAAAGTCCCACTTCCTTCCCTTAATATTCTTTGCAAAAATGTCCCTTGTAAACCGGACCCTGTCTATTCGGAATTCCGATCTAATTATCTAGTCCCAATACAGTAAATTACTTTAATTATTACCTGTCAAAACCGGTTTGGCCTTTTATCATAACGGTATTGATTGATGTCAATCAACTGATCAAGTCGACAGAGATCCGACCACTTTTGAAACGAAATAACTGCTATGGAAAATTAATCTTCAATGCCTACGGAGGAAACTTATGATGGACAGAAAAACAACTCGTGTTTATCAATTCAAACAATGTGGAGATTCCGACGCAAACAAAATCTGCGAAAGTGAAAATGAAGCGGACGAGCCAGAAACTTTAACTTCATATGAGTATTTCTTCACAAACATTAAATGTATGAATCATTTTTCAAATTCCAAAGATGATGGATTTCTTAACTTTCTCATACCAATGAGAGCAATGATTGAAGATGTTTCGTTCGTAGAAAAATGGTAAAAAGCAGGGACATGTCCAAATATATATTGTGTTCAAATCATCGGCACTCTAGGTTAAATAAAATTAGTTTCAGAATTTTCTATTATTCAATACACTAATTTATAATATGTCAGTAATCTACTGTACTATACAAGCTTATTATTTGTTAATTGCATGAAATATGCAGTTCTGTAAAATATCTGACGTCATGAACCACTGACTTCCTGTCAATCTGAAAACCTGAATAAACCGACCCACTGCCTAAATCGGCCCTTTTTGACGGTCCCAGAGGTGGCCGGTTTACACAGGTTTTACTGTATCCAAAATTGATAAATCGAGGAAGAGGTTATTTCCTGCGGGCATAGCCAAAGGGAAATTCCCCCTTTCGAGATTTAACAATTTTGGATATTAACTTTTCATGAAGGACATAATTGTTTTATTATACCACACTAAACATTGGACTTGTTTTAACCCATTTTACAAGCATCAGCGTAAAAGTTTCATTTCAAAAACTAACTAGTCTTTGAGACTTTCAGGAAATTTACCAAAGTTGGAATTGCAACTTTTGGAATCAGAGCATTTCAAAACATTTCATTAGTTTTTATGATATATATATATGGTAAGTCTTGTAGAATGATTCCAAAAATCAAGCAGTCTTTTTAAGACTTTCAGAAAATTTACAAAACTTGGAATTGCAATTTTTTGAAATCTTAGTGTTCCATGTAATTCCAATAAATAAAATGTAGCAAAAGAGATTAATTGCAAGTTAAATTTTGAAAAAATAATGAGTCTTTGAGACTTTCAGGAAATTTACCAAAAATGGAAATCTGAACATTCAAAAATATTTTGTTTGTTTTTGCAATGTAAGAATAGTAAGTTTTGAAGAACATTTTCAAAGATTTGCCAGTCTTTGAGACTTTCAGGAATTTTCTTAAAACTGGAATTGGCATTTTTTAAAAATCCAAGTGTGCATATCTTTTTATATGTTATTGTAAAACACAATTAGTTTCAAGGAACATTTCCAAAATTTAAACAGTCTTTGAGACTTTCAGGAAATTTACCAAAGTTGGAATTGCCATATTTGGAATCCAAACATACAGTATTGTTCCAACTGTTATACTAATACATAATAAAAAGCTTCGCCGAGCACAGCATGATACGACCGCAGTTGTCGACAAGTGTTCATTTGGGCAAGTATTGACACACTACTAAAGTGGACACAATAATGTGCTGGACACAGTAATTTGCTGGACACAGTAATTTGCTGGATACAGTAATTAGCTGGACACAGTAATATACTGGACACAGAAATTAAGACCCTTGTAGCAGGGAAACCGTAAGTCCCAGCTTAAATTTGGAGAGAATCAAACGGGTTGGAAATTTGTTAAGGAATCCAAACAAAAAAAATGTTGTAATTTGACGAGAAATAAAAAAGTTCTATTTTTGGAGTTAGCACCACTTTGGCCCCTAATAGCTCGGAAACGGTAAAAGCTATGTTAAATCCGTTGACATACTATCGGTGCGGAAGTTCATAAGGAACATAATGAAAAAAACAAAACCAAAATAAGATGAAAAATAAAAATTTGACAAACAAAAAAGAGAAGTTCGTTTTAGCCCTTTTAGCCCCTTGTAGCTCAGAAACCGTAAGTCCTAGCTCAAATCGGTAAAAATTTTCTGAGTTGGAAATTTCATAAGGAATCCAAAGAAAAAAAACCCGTTGAAATCGGACGAGAAATAAAAAAGTTTTTTTTTTTTATTTAGCACCACTTTGGTCCCTAATAGCTCGGAAACGGTAAAAGCTACGTTAAGTCCGTTGACATACTATCGGTGCGGAATTTCATAAGGAACATAATGAAAAAAACAAAATGAAAATAAGATGAACAAGAATGTGTCCAAAGTACACGGATGCCCCACTCACACTATCATTTTCCATGTTCAATGGACCATGAAATTGGATAAAAAATATAATTAGGCATTAAAATTAGAAAGATAATATCATAGGGAACATGTGTACTAAGTATCAAGTTGATTGGACTTCAACTTCATCAAAAACTACCTTGACCAAAAACTTTAACCTGAAACATGCACTTTCATTTTCTATGTTCAGTGGACCCTGAAATTGGGGTCAAAAGTTTAATTTGGCTTTAAAATTAGAAAGATCATATCATAAGGAACATGTGTACTAAGTTTCAAGTTGATTGGACTTCAACTTCATCAAAAACTACCTTGACCAAAAACTTTAACCTGAAAAACTTTAACCTGAAACATGCACTTTCATTTTCTATGTTCAGTGGACCGTGAAATTGGGGTCAAAAGTTTAATTTGGCTTTAAAATTAGAAAGATCATATCATAAGGAACATGTGTACTAAGTTTCAAGTTGATTGGACTTCAACTTCATCAAAAACTACCTTGACCAAAAACTTTAACCTGAAAAACTTTAACCTGAAACATGCACTTTCATTTTCTATGTTCAGTGGACCGTGAAATTGGGGTCAAAAGTTTAATTTGGCTTTAAAATTAGAAAGATCATATCATAAGGAACATGTGTACTAAGTTTCAAGTTGATTGGACTTCAACTTCATCAAAAACTACCTTGACCAAAAACTTTAACCTGAAAAACTTTAACCTGAAACATGCACTTTCATTTTCTATGTTCAGTGGACCGTGAAATTGGGGTGAAATCTCTAATTTGGCATTAAAATTAGAAAGATCATATCATAGGGAACATGTGTACCAAGTTTGAAGTCGATTGAACTTCAACTTCATCAAAAACTACCTCGACCAAAAACTTTAACCTGAAGCGGGACAGACGGACGAACGGACGAACGGACGAACGAACGGACGAACGGACGCACAGACCAGAAAACATAATGCCCCTCTACTATCGTAGGTGGGGCATAAAAATAAAAATTTGACGAACAAAAAAGAGAAGGCAGTTTTAGCCCCTTTTGGCCCCTTGTAGCTCCGAAACCGTAGGTCCTAGCTCAAATCGCTTAAAATTTCATGAGGAATCAAAAAAAAAAAACCCATTGAAATCGGACAAGAAATAAAAAAGTTCGTTTTTTGGGATTTAGCACCACTTTGGCCGCTTATAGCTCGGAAACGGTAAAGGCTATGTTAAATCCGTTGCAATATTACAGTTGCGGGATTTCATAAGGAACATTATGAAAAAAATTTGATTAAAATTGAACAAACAAGAATGTGTCCTCAGTACACGAATGCCCCACTCGCACTATCATTTTCTATGTTCAGTGGACCGTGAAATTGGGGTAAAATCTCTAATTTGGCATTAAAATTAGAAAGATCATATCATAGGGAACATGTGTACCAAGTTTGAAGTCGATTGGACTTCAACTTCATCAAAAACTACCTCGACCAAAAACTTTAACCTGAAGCGGGACAGACGGACGAACGAACGAACGGACGGACGGACGGACGGATGCACAGACCAGAAAACATAATGCCCCTCTACTATCGTAGGTGGGGCATAAAAATAAATCCTCTACATCATATTTAATATAAACACTTATTTTGCCCTTTTTGGCCCCTATTTCAGGAACCGGCGGGGGCATAACCCCCAAAAACAATCCCAAGCTGTATTTTGTGGTTATATTCCTTGTGTTAAAATTTCGTAGCATTTGCTCTATCAGAACTTAAGTTATTGTCCGGAAACCATTAATCTGGACGACGACGACGACGCCGACACCGACGACGCCAACGGACAGGGGCGATACCATTATACGAACGCAAAATTTTTGCGGTGGTATAAAAAGTTAGTTGCTTGGATCATAATCATACCAAAAGATGTCGCATATTAATCATTTGGTGGGAAATCATTTTGCCCTAAGGGCAAAGTTCAAAATTCCGAAACCTTCGACACAGACAACTTTCATAGTACTACTTATACACTTATAATTTTCTTGTTTCTACCATGAAAGGTGTAAGAGGAGTTCGTGCAGAATCGATTTTGTCATTATTTTTAACCCTTAGGAAAATGCCCTCAGGGCTTGCAGGCAAAATACCATGCCACTGCTAGACTTGGTACCCATAATGGGAGGTCATACTGTTGGAACCAACTTCCTATTGTAAATATTTTGGAAGATTTCACCATTTTCTGCCTATCTCAAAAACGAAATTTCGCTCATAAATTTGCCCTAGGGCATGAATTTCATACCCTGATCACATACTCTAACATGCTACCAAGTTTCAAGTTTCCATCATTTCTAGTTTCTGAGATTTTGCATGACATTACATACATACAAACAGACGGACTGCATTACATACATGACATAATCCCCCCGCTTTCGCTTAGCAGGGGGGATAAAAACAGCACTTGACAATATTTATACCCTCTTCTTCATTGATAATATTCTCTTCTGAATCGATGAACTGTTCCCTCTCAAAATCTTCTTCTGCCTCTACACCTTCCATCTGAGTATTTCTATCTTCTTCTCTGTCTATTTCTAACTCTTTCTCTGAATAAGGAAAGATATTTCATTAACTAACATAAATTGCTTACCTGGATAGTCTTAACCAAACATATCAATGGCTAAATATAGCAATTTTAATGCCGTTTTAATTTTTTGTGTGTGATCTATGCATTCTTTTAGTAACAATTTTGAAGATGACTGAATAAAAAAAAAACTAGAGGCTCAGGTGAGCATCAAGAATTGCCCATGGCAGCCAATTTTGTTGTCCAATCAGGACGAAATGAGGCAATTTTATAACAGACCTTACATAGATGCATCCTGCCAAGTTTGATTCCATTTAGCCCAGCGGTTTCAGAGGGGAAGATTAAAGTGTGATAAGTTATGATAGATGTTTCATGGTGGCAAAAGCTCACATTACCCTAATAATAATCTATAAAGCAATCAACAATGCTCATCTTTCATACATGTTGTCTGAAATAAATTAAATATTCTGCAATCATGGACTAATGCAAAACATATTACAATTAATCATTCAATTATTAAACAGAAATCAAAAACACATGTTTTTGAATTCACAATTCCATTTGTTTCTTTGGTAAAACTCTAAATTTACCTGAATCAGAGTCCAAAATGCATTGCAGTTGTTCTATTACCCTGGGCCTACTTATGACGTACTGCATCACCACAGATGGATTTGCATCTGCAAATCTGGTCCATTTTTCTTTAACTGAAAATATAAGATTTTCATCCAATGATAAACAGAGGACAGGTCTGAGCTTTTTTTTTGCAAAGGTTTATTTTGCCTCTCAAGCTTAAAATGACTTAATTGACAGTCCAAAATAACATTTGAAATTACAGATAATTTTATCAATACAAACTGAGGTGCTCAACAACCTACTTTGTTGACTACTCAATAACCTATATTGTGGTCAACACAGGAATTGTGTTACCAGTAGCTTGCTTCATACAGTAATGTGTTTGATATGCTTACTTTCTTGACAGTCTAACTTGCTTGCCACGATTATGTTGGTAGTTCACTATTATTGAAATATATTGGAAATCAGAATTAGAATAAACAGCTGCGCCACAAGTGCAATATACGCCCATTCCGAATTTTTTTTATAGTTCATTTCAAAACATATGCAGTGGAACCTGTCTTATCCGACACACCTCGGGACCAGAGAAATATGTCGGATTGGACAGGGTGTCGGAATACTCGGGTTTCACATTTGATAAAAGTGAAATAAGCATGTAAGATACAAACGTGGGCAATAACACCCAAAATAGGTTTTACTAAGGAGATCCTTTAAAGAAAAATAGTGTTTATGAAACATTACACCACGTCAAGTACGAATTCCCAAGATCTTGTAAATATTTAGTACGATAAATTTCAGTGAGATTGACAAGTTCTTAGAACATTTACAGTGTTAGTCTTCATCAATTGTTTAACTATTTTCCCAGTCATGGTTATTTGTATCATTTAGTCGGAATATCGTCTTCGACACTGGTTACATAAATTAAACTGTCAAAATGAAATCATTTCACAGTCCAATTAGCAATATTTCTTCGTCTGGATTTTTTTCCCCAACAATTTACTCACATTGAATTAAGAAAGACATTATGAAAAGTATGTATTAAGATTTATATATTTTCCATATGTTGTAGAAATGTTTTTATCCCGTACTGAGCCTCAAATTTCCTATCCGATCAATAAAAAATAACAAGATATTTGTGTACACAGGTAATGGATTAAATTACCTTTAATAAAAATGCATGAAATACACCTGACTGAATTATGATTACCTTGTTTATAAATTGATTAAGGAGATCAAAGGGTCGGATTAAACAAGTATAATTAGAGTACTTATGAAGGCTGGGACTTGAAAATGCTGTCGGATTACGGAGTAGACGGGTGACGGAATACAGAAGATTTTTTAACAAAGAATGTTAAAGAAAACTTTCGGGACCAGTAAATTTTGTCAGATTTCACAGGATGTCGGAATATTCAGGTGTCGGATTAAGCAGATTCGACTGTAATTATCAGATCATGTCTATTTCAAACAAAACAAAAGAAGAAACACTATGTGAATTTTAAAAGCAAACAGACAATTATTTTTATAAAAATAAAATTTAATAAAATAATGAAAAAAATAATAAATTAAATATAGAACCAAAAAAAATCTAAATGAAAATAGGAAAAAAATATTCTTTAGTTATTCACAAAAAAAAAGTAAGTTACTTAGTCCGCTCCCAACTCCAGAACTCTAAAAGGACAATAGGGAAAATAACAAAAACCAAAGGCATTTACTCTACATAGGACCTACATGTAACATCATGTTAAAATTTAGTAAGAATTGGTCAAAGTAAACTTGAGTTTTTGTGAAAAATGTCAATTTTCAATGAACAAAGTCCCATAACTCTTGAACGACAAAAGTGAAAATCAATGAACCGTAACAAGACTCAAACTCAATCTGTAACATCAATAAATATCTATATACCAAAAATCAGTTCAATATCTCAAGGTGTTTAGTAAAAAAGTCTGGAAAACTGGTTGTTGCGCAACAAGTCAGAATGACAAACAAGGGTAAAACTATATGTCCCGACCACTTTGTGGCGGGACATAAAAAAGTGCTGAAAACTTCAAATTCACTGTAATTTTCTAAGTCCGAGGGCGTAACTTCCGTAAAAATTATTCAACCACAACCAAAGTAGAACTTAATCTGTAACTTCTCATGATAAGACCACATACCAAAAATAAAATCAATTGGTTGAACATTACAAAAAAAAGTGTGGAATACTTATAATTCACTGTAATTTTGTATGTATAGAAATATTTTATATTTTGGACCACTTTTACCTTTAACCTATGTCTTTTACTTTTTATTGTTTTGTATGTTTTATATTTGGTTTGTTTAGCCCCACTGCCAGTGGTTTTACATTTACAATTTCTTTGATATTGAATTTTTCTATGTCCAAGGGCTGTAGCTTCCGTGAAAATCATTGAACCGTCACCAAACTCTAACTTAATCTGTAACTCTTCATAATAAGGCTACATACCAAAGATATTATCATTTGGTTGAAGCATTACCAAAATAAAGAGCTACGCCAAGCGCAGCATGATACGACCGCAGTGGTCGAACAGGTGTTCATTTGGGCAAGCATTGACACACTACTAAAGTGGACACAATAATATGCTGGACACAATAATATGCTGGACACAGTAATATGCTGGACAGAGAATTCTGATTAGTAATAAAAAAACTTTTTTTTGGTTTTTTTTTTATTTAGCACCACTTTGGCCCCTAATAGCTCGAAAACGGTAAAAGCTATGCTAAATCTGTCGTACTCTACTGTTGCGAAAGTTCATAAGGAACATAAAGAAAAACTAGAAAATGTGTCTGTAAGCCACAGATGCCCTGCCATTAAGATCAATATGAGGTTCCATGTTGTCTCATGTAAAAATTGACCAAAATGCTGCTGAAAAGAGCTGTATGGCAAATTTAAACCAAAGTCACTCAAGCATAAGATATGTCAAAGTGACCAAAAAGAGGTCAAACTGTGCTGCACTGTGCAAGAATACTACAACAGTGTAATATCATTGATACACTACCACAGATTCCGAGAAATGGCAGTAAATGCAAAACTTGACCAAAATCATTCAAGCATAAAATGTAGGTCATGGTATTCTAGAAGATGCTGAACTGTGCTGCACTATGCAAGGACACTACAATACATTAATATCATTGATATACTACATTAGGTTCTTGAGAAATAATCCTCGACACAAAACTTTACCAAAATCACTGAAGCATAAAATGTAGGTCATAGTGACCAAAAAGATGCTGAACTGTGCTGCACTAAGCAAGAACACTACCAATAGTCTAATATCATTGATACACTACCATAGGGTTCTGAGAAATGGACCTATACACAAAACATAACCAAAACCACTGAAGCATAAAATGTAGGTCATATTGACCAAAAAGATGCTGAACTGTGTTGCACTAAGCAAGAACACTACAACAGTCTAATATCATTGATGCACTACCATAGGGTTCTGAGAAATGGACCTAAACGCAAAACTTAACCAAAATCACTCAAGCATAAAATGTAGGTCATAGTGACCCAAAAGATGCTGAACTGTTGAACTGTGTTACACTACATAGGAACACCACAGTGGTGAAATATCATTCATATATTACAATAGGTTTCTTCACAATGGTCATTTATGAAAAAAGTTATTGAAGTCAATCAAGCATGAAATGTAGGTCAAATTGACCCAAATGTTGTTGATCAATGTAGTACTATTTAAGAAGAATATACTGATGAAATATCATTGGTACATCATTATCACATTCTGAGAAATGGACCTTAACGCAAAACTTAACCAAGATCGGGACAGACGGACGTACATACGTATGTACGGACGGACAAGGGTAAATCTATATGCCCCTTTCACTTCGTGGCGGGGCATAAAAAACAAAACCAAAATAAGATGAAAAATAAAAATTTGACGAACAAAAAAGAGAAGTCTTTTTTAACCCCTTTTAGCCCCTTATAGCTCAGAAAATGTAAGTCCTAGCTCAAATCTGTTAAAATACACTATGTTGGAAATTCATAATTTGCTGTTATACATTTTGAAATTGTTTAAAACACTAAGGTTTTTCTACTTCAAGGCATAGGATTTCCTTGGTCTTATTTTGGTGCCCTGTTTCGGTATATTTTGGGTTTATAAGCTCTTCAACTTTATAGTGATTTTGGATTTGCATAGTTTTAGATACATGTAAGAGCGTCACTGATGAGTCTTTTATAGACGAAACGCGCGTCTGGCGCAGAAAAAATCTTGCCTTGAACTTTGATGTGATTTTTTTTTTTAACACCATGATGGTTTTCACTGCTGGTGGAGGTATTCTTCCTAGAGGTTAACCCGCTCCGCTAGTCAACACTTCGGTGCTGACGTGATTCATCAAACTAAATGTGCTGTTATAAATTTTGAAATTGTTTAAAACAATAAAGTTTTTCTACTTCAAGGCATAGGATTTCCTTGGTCTTATTTTGGTTCCCTGTTTCGGTATATTTTGGGTTTATAATCTCTTCAACTTCATAGTGATTTGGATTTGCATAGTTTTAGATAAGAGTGTCACTAATGAGTCTTTTATAGACGAAACACTCGACTGGCGCAGAAAAAATATTGCCTTGAACTTTGATGTGATTTTGGTTTTTTTTTGACTGAAAATGTAATTTTAAGAATTGAATGCAGATTTTTTGCATTTTATGGGCGTGTAAAAGCGTTGACCGTGCACACATTTTTTGTATGAAGCGCTTCCACGCTTTATATAAAATGTGCTTCGGTCAACGCTTTTACACGCCGATTAAGTACAAAAAATATGCATTCAATTCTTAAATCAATGTGCATATAAACATGATAAACATCATAAACTCACAAGATTCCACAGGTGCACACGTCTTTCTTGTTATGAAATTTTTTATCCAGGTGTAAAGTCTATTCTTTTCTTTCCTTTTCCTTGAATTCTGTCCACAACTGTCCTTCTCATCTAGAGGGGGACTGTCATACTTGGTTCCTACTTCCTAAAGATAACACACATGAAAATCAATATTCAGCAGTTACAAAACTGTACACTAAATAATAATATATGTATGCAAGAGCAAAACAAGAAATCTGTGTGAACTGATGCTTATTAGTGATACTCCGCTCCCGAACTTTGGCGCTAAATACGGAAAATTGAATAATAGATAGAAATAAAATTGTATAATAATAACATCATGAAATAATGGGTGAGATATCACTGATGAAGATGCGTGTCAAAATTCTTTCAAATCTCCTTCCCAAGGGTATGAAGTTAAACTTGTAAATGTATCATGTGTATTGAGTCTGCAATGAAATTCTTGTTCCATATTAAATCTAACTTGAAACTATGAGCACAACTCTATACCCCACCCCTTTTTCCCTCTCACTTGCCTAACCCTATAAGTCATGAGACTTACATCTGATATCGCAAGAAGTTCATCTTCCAATGATACAACCACCTAGGCTCTACAGTACAAAAGCTATGCCAATGATACAACCACCTAGGCTCTACAGTACAAAAGCTATGACATGAAGAACATGAAGAAGAAAAGCTTTAAAAATTATAAAGAAAAAAGTGGATGACATTTTACTATCATGAAGGTCAAGGGTCACATTGACCTAAATTTGGTACGTGACACATCATCTTCGTTTTGCTATCATGAAGATCAAAGTCAAGGTCATTGTGACATAATTTCATTCGTGACACATCCACCTCCCGTATATGATTCATCCACATACCAAGTTTGATAATCCTACAATGTAGGTACTAAGGTACAAAAGTTCTGCTCAGGACAATGAGCAGGACGGATGGACAGACAGACAGACAGACAGAGGTGATTCCTATATACCCACACAAACTTCATTTGATGGGGTATAAAAACGTCAAATAATGCCTTCAAGTTTTTACATGATGTTAACAGTCTACAAACAAACATTTGGGACCATCTTATATTCTTACAGGGTATAAAAAATTGTCATGCATGTCCATCAGACAGTCTATATCCTACTATCATGACTATAGTACAAACCTGAACAATGTCAGTTTCTGTTTTCATTTCCAGATATATTTTTAAAATATATATCTCCAGGGGTGATGTCTTTGGTGTTTTTTTGATGACTTCCATCAATTTTTCTTCAAACAAGATAAATGGGGATGTAGGTGCCATGCTCATAAACTATAAAAAAAATAAACACAGATTTGTTACAACAATATCATCTTTTGAGGAGAAAAACGTCACATTTCAGCAATGCGTATTGCACACATATTTGTGTCAGGATGTTAATGCTACAGATACATGTAGTGAATGGGCTATTCCAGAAATAATCCATACCCCCCCTATAGAAGGTATATGGGGTTCAGAAAAAAATCCATGGAAAATTTGGGATGTGGTTCAGAAAAAAATCTGGAATTCCATGTCGGTCCTATAGAAGGCAAAAAGATAAATTAAAATATTCCATGGAAAATTATGCTGTTGTTATTAGAAAATTTCTGGAAATCCAGAGCATCCTATAGAAGGCAACAATAAAAGTTTAAAAATTCCATGGAAAATCTGGATTCTAGTCGCTTTCAGTAAACTTAAGATAAATTTGTGCTTGTATGTATATCTGTAGTTCATTAGGTAATTCTAAAGCCCTATGTATCTTTACAAACAATGTACCAGAAATTTAAAGTGGTTTAATAGGTTTTTGCTCGTTGTTGAAGGCTGTACGATATTCTTAAGTGGTTAATTTTGTATCTTTTGATCTCTGGTGGGGAGTTAGTACAAATAATTATGATGTCTAGGAAAGCTATTTTAAGCTTTTGCTTTGACGCCTTCCAGTGGATCAAAAGATGTGAAAATTGAAAAATACCCACAGCAGATGGCATGATTATCTTAACTATTGGAGAGTAGTCTTATTGGCAATTTGGAAATGATACCACATTTTATTATTTTAATACTACATGTATAAAGTGTGTCCATACATGTTGTAAGCCAGAGTTGTCAGTACTGAACTTAAGGCCGTACTTTAACCTATAATGGTTTACTTTTTAAATTGTTATTTGTATGGAGAGTTGTCTCATTGGCACTCACACCACATCTTCCTATATCTATTAAGTCTGAGAGTTGTAAATTTGAAATTGTTTGCAATAGGACCTAAAAAAAAATAAAAAAATGTACATTTGTTCATGTACCTCAGCTTCTAACATAACATTCAGGGGATATGATATTCATGTAGATATTGATAGTGATAATACTTCAAAAGAAATGCATACTTTCAACACCACATGACATGTTTACTATTACATTTGTAATCTTATTGGGACAATTCACAACTTCTAATTGGAGATTGAGATAATAATATTTCCCCCTCTTTTCTTTTACCATGGAAGTTACATGTACATGCATGTATATCAGTATATTGGTATTATAGAACTTGTTTGCTTTTTTGCATTTTCATAAAACATGTGTTATCATGGTTATGGTCATGGCATAAGGGAAAAAATTCTCAGAAAATAAATGCCTGTGATTAAAAAAAATATTTTGAAACTTGCATTTCTAGAACTAAGTGAAATTAAATTGATATGAATACTGTGTATATTATAATTTATTCATGACAAAAATGATAAAAAAAAAAACCTTTATAAACATAACAAATGGTTCTAACATCCAAATTCCACTAATTATATTTAACTTTTGATTTTGTAATCAAACTTGATTATAGACCCATAGTTATCTTTTTGTTTCAAGTTTGTTTTTTATTGTGAAGGAGTCATATTTTAATGCAGCTATAAGGTTTATGATAAAAAATGCAAAACATCCATACTAAGAAATGAAGAATCAAAAGAAATGACTAAGTAAAAATACTGGATGTTGATAACAAATCAAGATTTTTACAACTATTTACAAGTCAGTGTTTTAATGGTTTTAAAATAAAAACAAAATCATAGTTCACTATCTGGATTTATAGGGTTTTATTTACAATGATTTATGTTCTCTACAAGTATGTTTGTATTGAAATTTGTGAGAAACCACACACCAGGACCTACTGCTTTTCATAGTTGTTGAGGTTGAAGATTATTTTATCTAGCCATCTAGTTGACAAACAATCAGTAATTAAAAAGCTTTAAAGAAGTCCCACTGTGAACACATGGCCATTTCTGTGGACTTTAATTATATCATAATATACTACATGCAATTACTTGAACCACATGTTATAAGACAAAGGAGATAAATACTAGGAACTATGTATCCATAATCCCTTGCTCTGCAAAAATAAATATTTAGTCTCAGTTTTAAAATTAGAAAAGTTTATTTTTTTATTATTTAAATTGTTATTTTTTCCGTTTATTTATCAATCATTATAATACATTGACTCTATTTGTCTAAGTGGATTAATATGATTACATCTATTATATGAATATGTTTTGAATATATATACATAATGTATCATCTTTCAGTTCCATAACTTATCTTAACTTTAAAAATGTTAAACATGTATACATTTAAAAAATCAAATGTCATTCATATTATACAAATTTAGAGTTTAACAATTGTTTAAAAGTTTTGTAATTTTCTTTAATTTCATGATGTTTTAGGAAATTATAACATGTAAAGAAATACAGGAATTTGAAAACAATAAGAAATTATATAAATCGTTCCCCAAAGAAGGATTGTTAGATGTCTAGATTTGGCCACTTTAGTTGCAGGCGACAAATAGAAAATTGTAAAACTGCATGTACAGGAAATTATATGAGATTAGAGACACATTTATTTTGTAATGTATTGTGAACTAATTTATAATTTTTTTAAAAACCATTTGTATTTGGAGAAAACATTTTCAAATTGTGACTGTGGTATGAGAACATTAAAGGAGTAGGTCCGGTAAGGGCCGATTTTGGCCCCAAATTTCAGTTTCATCTAACGAGATATTTAGGACACTTTTTAAACACTTAAGTGTATATTTCAATTGATTCGATTAGTTAATGTAAAAGATTTTAACTGATCAGTCATTAAAAACGCTCCGATTGAAGCTTAAATATGAACAAGAGGCTGTCACAACGACAGCAAACCGGATTTATTAATATTTATTTGTGTCCTGGCAATATCACAAGAACCATTACTGATGAATGGTGAAAGTGAAAATTGTCAACATCAAATTTGACCTCCATTTTGTCATCAGTATCAACATATAAAAATTTGAAAAGCTTAGATTGAATGGTTCATGAGTAAATGCAACAACGTGAATGGAAACGCCATTTTACAATCTTTCAAGAACCATAACTCCTGAACGGTAAAAGTCAAAATCATCATTACTGAACTTGACCTCTATTTTGCCATCAGTAACAACATATAAAAATTTCAAAAGCTTTGGTTGAATGGTTCATGAGAAAATGCACGGACACGACTGGAAATAAAATTGAGAAAGGAAATGGTGAATATGTCAAAGCGACAACCACCCGACCACAGAGCAAACAACAGCCGAAGGCAACCAATGGGTCTTCAATGTAGCGAGAATTCCCGCACCCGTAGGTGTCCTTCAGCTGGCCCCTAAAATATGCATAATAGTACAGTGATAATGGACGTCATACTAAACTCCGAATTATACACAAGAAACTAAAATTTAAAATCATACAAGACTAACAAAGGCCAGAGGCTCCTGACTTGGGACAGGCGCAAAAATGCGGCGGGGTTAAACATGTTTATGAGATCTCAACCCTCCCCCTATACCTCTAGCCAATGTAGAAAAGTAAAACAATAACAATACGCACATTAAAATTCAGTTCAAGAGAAGTCTGAGTCTGATGTCAAAAGATGTAACAAAAGAAAATAAATAAAATGACAATAATACATAAATAACAACAGACTACTAGCAGTTAACTGACATGCCAGCTCCAGACCTCAATTAAACTGATTGAAAGATTATGTCTTCATCATATGAATATCAGGTACAATCCCTCCCGTTAGGGGTTTAGTATCATACTATCATAAAAAATATGAGAAGAACATAACCCGTGTCATGCCAACAACTGTTTTTTTAGAAATAAATGTGTTTAGTTCCGATGCAAAGACCCTATCAGTGAATCAATGTTAAAGCCAAAATATGCAATCTTTAATGACCTGACAACAGTATCGTAACTATATCCCCTTTTAATAAGTCTATTTAAAGGTTTTGTTAGTTTCTGAGGAGAATACTGACATTTTTGTGCTTTATAAAGAATATTTCCATAAAATTTTGGATGTGAAATACCTGAACGTATAAGATGTCTGCATGTTGAGTTATATTTACGAATTATTTCCTTATACCGGTGATAAAATTTAGTAAATGTTTTGACCAGTTTGTGATATCGAAAACCCTGGTGTAATAATTTTTCAGTAATACATAAATGGAAACACCATTTTTCAATCTTTCAAGAACCATAACTCCTGAACGGTAAAAGTCAAAATCGTCTTTATTGAACTTGACCTCTATTTTGTCATCAGTAACAACATATTAAAATTTGGGAAGCTTTGGTAGAACAGTTCATGCGTAAATGCAGGGACACGACTGGAAACTCCATTTTTCAATCTTTCAAGAACCATAACTCCTGAACGGTAAAAGTCAAAATCCTTATTATTAAACTTGACCTCCATTTTGTCATCAGTAACAACATATAAAAATTTCAAAAGCTTTGGTTGAATGGTTCATGAGAAAATGCATGGACACGACTGGAAACACCATTTTTCAATCTTTCAAGAACCATAACTCCTGAACAGTAAAAGTCAAAATCGCCATTATTGAACATGACCTCTATTTTGTCATAAGTAACAACATATTAAAATTTGGGAAACTTTGGTAGAACAGTTCATGCGTAAATGCACGGACACAACTGGAAACTCCATTTTTCAATCTTTTAAGAACCATAACTCCTGAACGGTAAAAGTCAAAATCGTCATTATTAAACATGACCTCCATTTTGTCATCAGTAACAACATGTTAAAATTTGGGAAGCTTTAGTAGAACAGTTCATGCGTAAATGCACGGACACGACTGGAAACTTCATTTTTCAATCTTTCAAGAACCATAACTCCTGAACGGTAAAAGTCAAAATCGCCATTATTGAACTTGACCTTCATTTAGTTGTCAGTAACAACATATTAAAATTTTAAAAGCTTTGATTGAACGGTTCATGAGTTAATGCACGGACAACATTTGATTGCCGCCCGCCCGCCCGCCGTACATCTCCAAATCAATAACCGACATTTTTGTCACAAAAATCCGGTTAAAAATCTAACAAATATGCCAAAAAACGTCACTTTTAAGATGGTTTTCGTCAAAAATGAAAGTGGCCGCATCCGTGTTCATCCTCAACCTTTATATATGTTATGTATTATCATCAAATACAACTTACATTTTAATATTATGAATGAACACAAATGCGGCCACTTTACAATACGCACATTTAAAATTCAGTTCAAGAGAAGTCCGAGTCTGATGTCAGAAGATATTACCAAAGAAAATATTTAATCTCCTGAATAAATGTCTCAGAATATTCACATGACATTCATATTTACCAAGCCAAAATATGAAGAAACTCGCCCCTTTACCCTCGTTACCCGTAATGCTGTATACATAACTTCTCTTCATTAGAGGCTGCATTATCTAAGCTTTAGACGGAAACTGTCTAAAATTTAACTAAAATGCTATAATTGTGAAGATTTCAGTAATTTAGCATGACTTTATGATGCTAGTACACGATATATGTACATTGTATTGTCAAAAACAGCACATATTTATGTAGCAGAAGCATTCTACTTTCCAAAAAATAGCTAAAAGATTACATTTGCTCAATTTTGCAAAGCTGCTTAATTTTGGAGCCAAAAAGGGGTCTTACTGAACCTACTCCTTTGATAACTTCTCAAATTTCATTCCAGTATACAATTTTTTTTTGTAGAAAATCAGTCATTTCTTATTCAAATTTATATTGAAGATTTTATAATATAAATATAAAGATAACATACATACTAAACAAAAATTTTGTTTTACAAAAAAAAGGGGGGATGTCTGGAGCTTATAAAATTCAAAACTCAGAAGATTTTGCCACTAGCTGATTTTGATAACCAATATAACAATCTATTTATGTTGAACCATGGAAGTATTATATTGACAGGAACTACAACGATTTGTTAGCACTTATTTATAACCCGGGGAGCTCTGTAGAAAAGATATGGAAACTGACTAATTAGTATGTTATCGTTAATAGCCCTTTGTGACCATGTGCGATGCCGCCGTCCTAAATTGACCAGACATACTTCTTATCATCACATGGTTTTTATTGCGAAAGGTTATCTCTAATACCTGTCGGAAAACCCCTTTGTTTATTTCAATCTCGTCTGTGGTCTTTCAGAATTATTCAATTTTTCAAAACAAATCGACTGATGTACAAAACAAGAAAATCGGACGAGAACTTTGAATACTACAACGTTTTGAAGTGGTGAGTGACAATATTTCATTAGTTTGTGGGTTAAGTTTAAATCGTAATTAAGGTGTGTTCCGGTTACCGCCGGTTAAAAATAAATATATTTGATAAAAATAATTACTGTGAAGTTTCGAGTAGTCTATATAGTTAAGGTACTGGATAACCCTGGAAAGTAGAAATTTCCAGTTTAAAATACGAAAATTAATCGAACAAGTACCAACATCAACAAAATACAGAAGAAGAAAACAGAGATCTCACTTCGTTGTGTAGCTATTTATATAATGTTGGTTAATATCTTTTTAATTGTGAATATAAAAACTTCTTGTCTACCCGCAATTGAAAGACCTTTCCGATCATATAAAGCCATGGTCAGTATTTTATCATTTGAACATGTATGACTATGCCAATATATATACTAGCCAAGATTTAAAAAAAGTCTTTATGACCCGAGTATTGTTTTCTCACAAGGACAAATCTTAAAGTTATCAACTTCTACTGTAAATCTTATACTTTATATATGCACTTAAAAAACAAGGTTTAATGTCTATTTCAAAAACGTAAACTGAAACTGTTTTACAGTGCACTTAACATATACATGTCCATGAAATCAGAAATCAGTGATGTATATTTGGCAGTCAGGATATTTCATATATCAGTGGCGGATGCAGGAATTTTCGAAAGGGGGGGTGCTAGCCCAGGGCAAAGGGGGGGTGCAAAACATATGTCCCGATTCAAATGCATTGATCTGCCAAAATAAAGGGGGGTGCGCACCCCCGGAACCCCCCTCTGGATCCGCCACTGTATATAATAATATACGTAAAGCCTTATTTAACATGGTGTTAAACCAGCCCTGGATTTGGAGTACATTTGTAAGTCTTATAATTGCTCTATAATAAAATTGTCTTTTTTTAAATCTTGATTAAATCGGCTCAATTTTCAATATGTACAGTCCCGAAATATGAATGAAATACATGCCACTGGACGTAAGACAAACAACTTTCAATCACAACTTATGATGTGCTTTTTCTACCCTTCAACCCTTTAAAACAAATCCAAAATAGTCTTTTTTTGTCAACAGATATGGTAAAAAATGGACCCAGACTATAACTGTCGTTTATGTGGAACTACAGAAAAGAGAACTGCTCACCACCTATCATACGAAAAATCAAAATATGCTAGAGACATTAAACTCTCACTAAACATTGATATTCAAAATGATCCAAGTGATTTTCCAAAATTTATTTGTATTAGTTGTCAATCTAAGTTGTATATATGTTGAATCATTGCAAACTAGATTTCGCAAAAAGACTTGTTTTTGACATTAGTGCCCTTGAATCTTTCTCTTTTGTTCCATCGCGCTTTAGCGTGCTGTACCATCGTACTTTAGGGAACAAACAAACATTGCACTTTAGCGTGAGACACCGTCATACTTTAGCGTAGACCATTGCACTTTAGCGTGACCATCGCACTTTAGAGTACCATCGCACTTTAGAGTCCTACATGTATAAACAAGAAGATGTGGTAAGAATACCAATGAGACATCTCTCAACCCAAATCACAGCGCATAAAAAGTTAACAGGTATAGGTCAAAAACATGGAGCCTTGGCTCACACCAAGCAACAAGTTATAATGGGCCCCAAAAATAACAGAAAACCAACTGTGGAATCTATATGAAAAAAAAAGAAACCAGAAACATGAACAAGTTACTACACCAACAAATGACAACCACTGAACAATGTCAATGGCATCTGATTTAGAAAAGGTGCATAAAAAAATGTAGTGTTTTAAACATTACAACAGGAGCCAACCTTCACCCTTACCAGAGACCGTAATGTATCATAACAATATAAAAAGACCCAAGATAAATTATCCATTGAATGATTGTACATTTGAAATGGATGAACTTGATCACAAAGACATTTAAACAAAAACAAGTAAGCATACAGCTGCCATACACTGAATGAATGCCAGTTTGATCTAATCATCTACATGTATGACACAAAAAAAACAATATTAAAACTTATATGTTTCATGAAAATTGTTTATCTGGAATTTTTCTGTTGGAAATTAAATTTGTCTGGAAATATTTATTTCCACAGGATATTTTCTTGGAATTTTTAGTATTATTCTCATTTTTTTCCTGGAATATTTTTTAGAATTTTTGAAATAATCTGGAAATTATTGACAACTTACAGAATATTTTCTTGAAAATCTGAGATTTTAACAGATTTTTTTCTGGAAATCCTTAACCTTCTATAGGGGGGTTAGTCCAAATAATTATGACGTCTTGAACAGGTCGAGAACTCTAGATTTTCTGACGTCAGAATATATTTGCATAGTAATTTCCAAAACACAAGGCCAATATGGCCTTGAAAAACTGACCAATCGACTCAATGAACTACAATGCATTGTGGGCTACTACGAGTAAACAACTACTTAAAACACGTGGAATTAGTGGGAAAACAGTCAATTAATATATTGTCTGGGACTCTCATTACCAAAGTTTTTATTCTGCAAATATATTCAATGTAAAATATATAACGTAATCTTCAATTTGCATGCTCAGATTAAAAAAATATTGTTTATTGGCTTCACGATTCGACTTTCTTTTTCGCCTTGCAAAAGTAGTTGAACCGGTTTTGTGCATTGTTATGAATTGAACCTGCATTAATTTCACGACGCAGTGAAATTTACAATGAAGTGATCACTGTCCAGTAAGAAAATCATTTGAGCTCTTTTAAACCTGTATAGTGTCACACAATATACCACTCCTTTGGCCCCCCACAAAAAAAAAAAAAATTATCTTCAATTTTTGACCCCCCATTTTAAAGAAAAAAACCCCTTTTTACATCCAAAATAAAAATTTTACCAACATTTTTGTGTGATTTTTAACTTCAAAATTAAGAAGAAAAAAAACACACTTTGTATTTATACCCCCCATAAAAAAATAAAAAAATTTTTTTGTAAAGAGCACACCAAAACCTTAATCCTGGGGTTTTTTATAAAACTTATTTTTTCCCCTAAGGGGAGTAGTATAGTACTTGAACGACTCCAGCGCCCCCCCCCCCCAAAAAAAAAAAAAATTTGACCCCCAAAAAATTACCCTCATTTCAAGTAAAAGAGCCCTAAATTTTCATAAAAAAAAAAAGCAAAAAAACACCCAAAAAACACCAAATTTTCTTACTCCCAAAAAAACCGGGAGAACTGACAGAGAAAGAATTCTGTGGGATTTAAGAGAAAAAATAATTTCCCCAGTGCGCCCCAACCTTGATTTTTAATTAATTTTATTAATATAGTCTAGTAATAAAACGGATCAATACTACTACAACTTAAATTGCTTTTACATTTGCTATTTAATAGGACATGACTTTTAAATAGACTAAATCGATCATTGGAAATATTTACATGGTTGTCAAGAGTATGTTTACATGTTGCCTAGACAATGTAAATTGTTATTTTTAATTAATTCTATCAATAAAGTCTAGTAATAAAACGGATCAATACGACTACAACTTAAATTGCTTTTTACATTTGTGAAGTGCTATAGACAAAATCGATCATTGGAAATATTTACATGGTTGTCAAGAGTATGTTTACATGTTACCTAGACAATGTTGTCATCACATGTAAACATATAGCAGACTGGTGCGGTCTTTCGTTTTAAATTAACAGTGGTGAGAAGACGTGAATTAATGTTTCAAGAAAGTAATTCTACAAAAGAAATACAAATGGAAAGTCAAGAGTGTCAGGTGCAGCCTCAACCACAGAACTGGTCATGGAGTTTAGAAGAAAGTAACATTTTGATAGAAAATATCAGTTACTATCAGAGCATGATTGAGACAATCGAAAGAGCTAAGAGTTTGGGACCGGTTAAACTTCCAAAAGCTCCGAAAAGAAAGGTGCAGGACTTATTTAAAGAAAAACTGGGAAAGAAAAAAAAGCAAACTATCACGACCCCTGAAGAACTTCACACCTTTCTAATGAGCAGAAAGGCGGATTTATCAAAGACAATTTCGAGGCAGAAGTTTAGTTTTAATATAGAAGGCGACCCTGTTAAACAGTTACAAGAAGCATACAAACACTTGGGAAGACATAATGCCCAAGGTATGCTGTTTAACATTCTTTTCGGTGATTTCCTTAATGCTTTGAGAGACTGGTTTATTTCATCAAAGGTCAATACAACGTGGGACACATGGTTATCAACTCAGATAGATATATCTATACCTCATGCTCGGAAATTAAGACAACTTTCTAATCTACTTAAAGGATTTCAAGGTTTTCTGAACATTAATGTTTCAATCAATGATATTCTTTCAAAACAAGAACTTATCAAACAAATGTTAGCAATGGATCAGTTTGCCACCATTTGGAGACAGGTAGACATTATTCCAGCAGATGATAAACTTACTCCGTCACAAGAAGTTTGATATGTATGTGATATTGTATTCCATATAAGGAGTGATCATACATGATCAGTAGGTGGGACAACTCTTTACTATTGATTTTCTTATTCCATATAAGGAGTGATCATACATGATCAGTAGGTGGGACATTGTAACGGTTATTCATAACCGGGTAACTTTTAGTGGATGTGACAGATCTAACTTTGAACAGTGATATTATGTTTATAGTGTTTGATTTGTATGTATTCATTGCACTTTTGTTTTCAAATTAAAATTTTGAAACTGATTATTGTTTTGGTAATAAATTAACCGTAAGTAAAGGAGGAGCGAAAAACCAAAGGGACGTTATATCTCATAAGTAAAAAGTAAATCGACAAATCAACAAAGCCATGGCTAAAAAAGAAACAGACAAACAGACAAACAACAGAACACAAAATACAACACAGAAAAAAACCTAAAGACTGAGAAACACGAACCCCACCAAAAACCGGGGTGATCTCAGGTGCTCTGGAAGGGTAAGCGGACCCTGCTCCACATGTGGCACCTTTCATTTAGAAAGATCTAAAACTTAGTCATCTGTAATTCTTGTTCATAGAAAGAACCTGTTATTTCTTCGCCTTTTAAATCAATTATTTTATAAGTAAAAGGAATTGTATTTAAAACTTTTTCAATTACAAATATTTCTTTAGTCCAACGAGTAGTATAACCCTTTTCAAATTTACCCTTCTTTTTTGTTATTCTTACTCTAGTACCTGCTTTAAATTTAGGTTTTTTAATGTTCTCTTCTTTTTCTGGATATAACTTTTTATACACTGTTAATTCATTTTTTAATTTACTTGCTTGAACAGGTGTCATTTTAATTGAAGAATGTACAGTATTATTATAATTTTTAACTAATTTATCTAATATATCATAATATTTTAAAGTTTCATTAGCAGTAAAGTATTTATACATATGTTGTTTCATTGTTCCTATCCATCGTTCCACTACACTGGATTTTTCTTCATTCTCAGTTGAATATAACTTTATGTTATTATCTTTTAACAATTCTTTTACTTGTCGATTATAAAATTCGGATCCTTTATCTGACCAAATATATATTGGTTTTCTTTCTTTAAATAATGTTTTAAATGCTTCACTCACTGCTACTCCTGTTTTATTTTTCAATGGAATCAACCAACCATATTTACTAAAAACATCTATAACTGCTAATAAATATTTATAGTGTTTATTTTGTTTTGAATATTGTTGCATATCTATTAAATCAACTGCCCATGTTTGATCTATTGAATGAACATAAACACGTCTTTTAGGAAAAGATTTTACAACTCTATGATGTAGTTCATCTGCTAATTTATTTGTTAGATTTGTTTTAGACATTTTTAAGTAACTAAAATGTTTTCTTAAAAAATGGAGGCAAAAAAGGATAAAATTTTATCCAAGCGAGGAGATTCATATAAACTTGTTTTGACAAAAGAATATAAACATAAAGCAAGTATTTATGTATTTAATTATAAAATTAGTCTAAAGGATGAAAAACAAGAAACATTTACAAATGCTTTTGATCACATGGTAGACTATTCCATAAAAGATTACCCTAATGGAAGAATTAAAATAGTACCTATTCATGAAATCATAATTACTAAACATAAAAGCTGGCCTATAAGAACATATAATACAGTTAAAAAGTTATTCATGGATCAAATGGAAAGATTATTAAATAGTGCTGAAGAATTAAATTTAGAAGAAGTTATTTTTGAAGTTACTATTATACCCAATAAAAGAGGAAAAGGTAAAGCTTTAAAAATATTAGATGTCATAAATAAAAGAAGTATTATCAAAATAAAAAATGATGATACAATATGTTTATCAAGGGCAATTGTAACTTCTTTAGCTTCAAACAAGTTGTTAGAAAATTTTACAAACTCACAATTAAAACACATTAAAGAGGGTAGACCATTACAAAAAAGAGTTGCTGAAGATTTACATGAACAATCAGGAGTAGAAATAAAAGAAGAAGGTAATAATTTAGATGATTTAAAAGCTTTTGAAAATTATCTTAATATTAGGATAATTGTTTTTACATCAAATAGTACAGAATATATTTTATATAATGGTAATGAAGAATATAATGAACAAATATATTTATATTATCATGATGAACACTTTGACACTATAACAAATATAACAGGATTTTTAGCTAAACGTAGGTTTTGTAAAGTATGTTTAATTGGTTATACTGAACAACATACATGCAAAGATAACACAGTAACAACTATCAGAAAACAACATATTTGTGATAAATGTAACAAAACATATACAGGCAAAAATCACAAATGTGGTGAAAAAATATGTTTAATTTGTTATGAAAAATACACGGAAAGTAATGAAGAACACTTATGTTATATGAAACCATCAGTGCCAAAACAAGTAAAAAATAATAAATATATATATTTTGATTTTGAAGCAAATCAAGAAACAGGAATACATATAATGAATTTTTGTATAGCTTACGATTTAGAAAATATTTATTGTTTTAAAAATAACTATGTAAAAGTATTTAAATGTGATTTCAATATTGATAATTTAAACTTGTTAGAATTAGACATAGATGATTGTTTTAGTGATGTAGAAAAAATTCCCTTTAGGGAATATGAAACCCCTATAGGAAATTCTGTAATAGACAACTTTTGTAAATATTTCATAAGAGACAAATTTAAAGACTACACTTTTATTTCACATTATGGAAAAGGTTATGATATGCAACCGATTTTAGGATGGATAATAAAAAATAAAATTGAACATAGTATTATTTCTTCAGGATTAAAATTAACATTTATAGTTATTAAAGGAATAAATTTAAGATTCATAGATTCTATAAATTTTACATTATGTGGATTAGCTGCTTTCCCAAAAACATTTGGATTTGTGGGTAACAAAGGTTATTTTCCACATTATTTTAATACAACAGAGAATCAAAAATATAAGGGAATTTATCCTGATAAAGAATATTTTGGTTATAATACTATGACAATTAAAAATAAAGAATTATTTGATGAATGGTATAATAAAGTTAAAGAAAAAGAATTTAAATTCAATAAAGAAATATTTTATTATTGTCTATTGGATGTTTTAATTCTTGCCAAAGGTTGCACCTTATATAGAAAATTATTTTTAAATATAACCAATAATTGTATCGATCCATTTCAATATATTACAATTGCTCAATGTTGTACAAAAATATTTAAAACATTAATGTTGACAAATGAAACAATTGGAATTCACAAAAAGATGACAATTAAAGAAGTACATTCACAAAAATCAATACAATGGTTAGAGTATATTTCTTTAGAATATAATATAATGATTCAACATGCTAAAAGGGGAGGTGAAAAGAAATTATTCATTAATAATAAATGTTATAAAGTCGATGGTTATTATTATGATAGAGAAAATAAAATGCGTAATGTTTATGAATTTTTTGGATGTTATTGGCATGGATGTACAAAATGTTATAGTCCTGAAGAAATATGTAAAAAAGATAGAAATAAAAAAACTATGAAAGAGTTATATGGCCAAACTAAAGAAAGACTTAAAACTATTGAAGATTATCTAAAACCAAATGTAAAAATTCATACAATATGGGAATGTGAGTTTGATCAACAAAAATATCCTGAAGTTGATCCACATTTAAAACCTATTGATAAAAGAGATGCATTTTATGGAGGAAGAACAGAAACTATTCAATTATACAATAATCTTTCTGATTTAAAGGGTAGATATGTAGATTTTTGTTCTCTGTATCCATCAGTAAATAAATATTGTAAATATCCTATAGGACATCCTATTACATATACAGATATTTCTGTAGATGATTATATAAAAAATCCCCATAGGAATTATTTCGGAATAATGAAATGTAAAATATTACCACCTAAAGGATTGTATCACCCTGTTTTACCTTATAAACAATCAACTAGTGATAATACACATAAATTACTTTTTGGATTATGTAGAACATGTATGAATAAAATATCTTTTAAATGTAAACACATAGATGCGTCAAGCGATCCTACTTTAAATAAACATGATAAAATACATGAAATAAAAAGATGCAAAGAATGTAAAAATATTAAAAATGAAAAATGTATACATTCTGATGAGGAAAGAGTTATAGTAGGTACATGGTCTACAATAGAAATAGATAAAGCAATAGAAAAAGGTTATGAATTACAAAAAATATATGAACTAGAACATTTTGAAAAAACATCTACAGATATATTTAAACTTTATGTAGATACGTTTATGAAATATAAACAAGAAGCTTCAGGATGTAAATGTGATCCTAAATATTGTAAAAATGATTGTAAAAACGATAAAGAATGTAAAACAAAAATACAATACATTATAGATAATACTGCTTATGATTTAGATATTGACAAAGTTAAGTACAATTCAGGATTAAGATTTATAGCTAAAATATGTTTAAATAATTTATGGGGACATTTTGGTATGAGAGATAATTTTACACAAAAAGAATATTGTTTTACTTTAGAACATATAACTAAAATAGTATTTAATGAAAAATATAAAGATATAAGTACTATGATATTAGATGAAGATATTGTTTTAACAGAATATAAAAATAAAGAAGAATACTCTAAACCTAATCCAAGTGTAAATGTTTATATAGCTTTGTTTACAACAGCACATGCTAGATTAAAATTATATGAACTATTGGATATTCTACAAGAAAGAGTTTTATACATGGATACAGATTCTTGTATTTACAATGATGATGGTTCTGAAGCATGTAAAAAAGTAGAAAATATGATGGGAAGTAAATTAGGAGATTTAACAGACGAAATTGTTTCAAAACACAATGCTAATCACATAAAACAATTTATATCTGCTGGACCAAAAGATTATTCTATGAAACTAGATACAGAAAAACTAGTTAGCTGTTGTAAAGGTTTTAGATTAAATGCTGAAGTTGAAGAAAAGATTACATTAGATAAAAAAATAAAAATAGTTACTGATGAAAATGAAAAATATGAAACTGTAAAATATGACAACATAAAAATAGGAAAAGATAATCAACTTAAAACAGTTAAACAAGTTAAAGCTTATGATTATATGTTTGATAAAAGAATGGTATATTGTGAAAATGAAAATCTAATTAGAAGTTTTCCTTATGGATATTAGAGAAGAAATTAAAAAATATATAATTTAAATTTTTATTTTAAAAAATAAAAGACTAAAAAATGATTGAAGCTTATACTGAGAAAGATGATCCTGACGCTAAAGTTATATTAGGAAGAATAATGTTATCAGATTATCAGATATGTTGTTTAAGAGATGATGGAGAATGTCCTTTGACTCCACAACAAATGAAAGTAATGGAAAAGTTTGAAGGTAAAAAGTTATCTAAATTTCCAGCTGGTTGGGATGCTTTTATTAGACCAGATAAAGTTTATGAATATGTTTTTGAAAAACCATGTCCTGAAATTTCTTTTTAAGAATTTTTTATTTTATTTTATTATTTCTCTATACCCCTAAAAACAGAAAAAGTACAGAAATTAGGGACTCTATTTTTTATCAATTTTTTCTTATTTTTCCAATTTTTCATACAAACGTAAATTGTATTTATTTTTTATTTTATTACCCAAACAATAAAACCAGTTAATGTCATACCACCAACAACAAATGCAATCTCTCTATTTTTCTGGTCTTCTGATGGAATATAAAAATCACTTAATGTAGGTTTAGGTGATAATGAAGTTAATTTTTTATTCGTGACACGATAGTATAGTTTCATTGCCTGGTCAACATCATCAAAAGTCTGAACCGCATGATGTTCCTTTTGTAATTGTTCATTTATAAAATCTAATTTTTGTATTCTTTTTTTATTCCATTCTGCTTGTGCTTTTTCTAATTTTTCTATAGCTTTATCATGTCTTATTTTCTCTTCATTTGCATTACTACCCATATGTGAAAATAAATAATTACTCCCTGAAAATGCAAAAGCATTTGTTATTGCCCCACCAAGCATCATTGTTAAAGCACTTGCCATTTTATAAAAACAAAAATTACTTCATAATATCAGCAGGTATAATACCTTGCTTAATCAACATATCTTTTGTTGCCATTGCAAGTAATATATCAATGGATAACATTACAACATCATTCATATTAAAATCCACTTTTGGTGCTGGCCTCCTTAATACCTTTTTACCTATTTCTGCATATCCAACTGTTAACAATGTTTCCACTCCAGCATGATATAACATATTTGCTATTTGTTTTCCGTCTTTTTGAGTTGTCATTTTAATGTACTAAATTTAATTAAATTCAAAAGGATCAATTTCTTTATTTTGTTTTTCTGGTTTTGTTATTTCCTTAATCATTCTTTCTGGTTTCTTACTTTGGTTGTAAAAAAACAATCCCAATCCAACAATACTTATAGAAAAAAGTACAAATTTATAATCAACTAGGGAACTGGAGTGTTTCTCAACCGAAGGAATATGTTCGTTTGATCCATAATCTGTTTCTGTATCAGAATCTTTTGTTATTTGTTTGATTTTTGAATTTTCTTTTTTTAATTTTTCCACTTCTTTTTTTCTCAATTCTGCATTTCTTATTCTTACTTCTGCACCTTTCTTACCAGCAGCTACTCTTTTTGGGTCTTTTGGTTTGGGTTTTTTAAATACTTCTTTTTGTTCAGGATTTTCATTCATCATTTTTTATGTCATTTTTTTCATCTTTTTTTTGGAAATCGAGCGAAGCGAGTGGTTCGATATGTCTTGCTGTTGTTAATATTGCAGTAAAAGGAGCAAGATACATTCCATATCTATAGTACAGTTCACAACATGTATTAGTTAAAGCATTATTGATAAAAGGATCTTCCTCTAAGTCTTGTATCAAAATTGGTGGATTAACAACTTTGAAAAACTTTGATACACCCATGACATATAAATTTATAAAAGAGTTTCCTAATGTCTTGGTCATACTAGCTCCCAATCTTGCTTCATATTTACAGTATAGTTTGTTTATTTGTTCTGTTGTCATTTTATCAATATCTGACAGTTGTAATTCTTTACCCAGATATTGTTTACTACTCCCACCAGCAACAACAGCTGATAATCTTTCGCGTTTTTTTTCTTGAAGGGAACCGTTCACTTCGCTCGCTTCATCATCAATATTTATGTTTTCCACAATTTGCTCGCTTAATAATTCTTCAGCATTCATTTTATACGTTTCAAAAAACGGATATAATTTATTTTTAACTTTAAAAAAATTAAATACAACATATCCAACCAATGATAAGACTGCAGTGTTTGTTGTAATTGTTAGTATTTCCAACAGCATTGCTTTTTTTATTGCTTATTTTTGGTTAAATTACTTAAGAATTACTTATTTTGGTTAAATTACTTAAGCATTACTTAAGAATTACTTAAGCATTACTTAAGCATTACTTAAGCATTACTTAAGCATTACTTGAGAATTGCTAAAAAAATCAATTAAGTAACCAATAATCAGTAGGTTGATCAGTCTTTAATATTAATTTACGATGTTTCTTTTTTTTAAGTTCTTCCTTTATTCTTTGTCTTTCTTCCAAAGTAGGAATAACATCATTTTCTCTTAGACAATTATCAAAACTATCTCTATCTTTTGTGTAGAACATGCATAACCATTTTGTTTGTTCTCTTAAATCTTTTAAAACAGAGTTGTATCTCTGTGAAATGACCCACACTGATTGTTCCGCATGTCTTCCTGAAAATGCAAGCTCGGACAGCATATCTTTTTTCTTTGTTAGTTCTTTTGTTGCACTGCAGTCATCAATGATATATAATGTTGGATGACCAGCATATTTTTTAAAGAACACTCTTAGTAGTTCTTGTAGCTTCTCTTCTTCATAAAGGGAACCGTTTGCTTCTCTCACTTCAACAATAGGATTAACAATTATTAGATTTTTTGTTTTTGGTTTTCTAACATCACCAATCCATTCACGATTTTTGTATGCTTTGTTCCATTGGATGGTTGGACAAAGTATGACTATATATTTGAAAACTTTACTATATTCTTTTTCTAATAAATCAAGAACAAACTCTGTTTTTCCACATCCTGTTTGTCCACATATAATAGCACAATGGGGATATTTTGGTAATTCATAAAGGGAATCGGAGTGTATCTCTTCCATTTTTAAAGGGGAACCGTTCGCTTACTAGTAATTAACTTCTTTAAATCTTCCATCTTCAAAATTAATTTGTGCATCTTGTATAACAAACAGATAAACATTTATTAATTTATTTGCTCCTGCTGTTTTAGTTATTTGGATAGTAATACCTTCAGAAGCATTTTCAATTCTTCTACCTGAACCGTGTAACGAATTGTCATCTGTTGAACGTAAATCTAACCATAATGCATAATTAGTTGTAAGATATTTTTCTAATGTTGTATAGGATAAATTTAAATCCTTTAAAACTTCTTCTGTTGTTTTATTTCTTTTTGAATTTAAAGCAAAGAATTTATTTATTTCATCCCATTGTTGATATGCTTTCATTCCTTGACTGTATAGTTGATTTGGAACACCTTCTATTGTCATTTCTACTTTTGTTATGTTAGGATTATAATAAGTTTCGGTACTTGTTCTTTCAGGATCTTCGAACAACATTAGAATTCCTTTCATACTTCTAGCTGGAACATTTAAATTTATATTCCACAATGTATCAGATTTGTTTTTGGTTATTTTTCTATGTCTTAGTATTCTATCGTACAAAATAACCATCTTACCATTAACTTGTTGTCTTATCTGTCTTGCTAATTCTGTATCAGTAACCATATCAAATTCTAAACAAATGTTTTTGATTGTATAACTTGCAGATGTATCTGTTGATTTAATAACATTGCTATAATTATTAAATGTAAGTTCATATTCAAGTCTATCACCAAGACCTGCTTGATAAAAAGGCATATGAGTTTCTAATAGTTCAAAATCAAGTGGGATACAAAATCTTGCACCATATGCAGTTGCAATTGCTTCATCGCCTGTGTTTGATGCTTTATCATCCGCGCCAACTCTGTGTTTTAACATGTTTGTTTCACCAATACCTTGGTATGCCATATTTAAACGTTCAGATGTAGATTTCCATAAATCAACATAACAATGATAAATATCACTATCATCAATTGACATAATTTCATTTCCACTTATACGAATTGTTGTTTTTTTAACTATTGCTCTTCCTATGTTTTGATATATAGTTGCATTGTCGTCTGTAGATGTGAGTTCTATTTCAAATGCCAATCTGGTTGTTCCAGGAACAATAACATCATTATTGCTTAGATTGGGGAATCTCACTAATAGCTGTTGATTTTGATCAATAGTTGAAGGATTATTTGTTATTGATACACTTTGACGAATACCTTTCACACCACGAGGTTCTCTTATTTTTCTGTAAGGATTTAATTTGTTTCCGTATGCCGACATTTTTAAGGATTAAATTTGTTATAAAAATAATTCAATTACCACTGATACTAGAGTATTGATACATGTATAATTATTAGTCATACTAATAAAACTTATTAAATCTCCAGCCTTAACTTCAAAAGGTGTATGAAAGTTATTAAAACCGTGTGTGACACCATTATCCAAACTCATTTTGTAACTAGTTGACTTATCATTAACAATCATCTTAATGGCTATAATATCTGTGCTTGTTCTTAAACTTACTAAACTAATACCCAATATTTGTCCTGGAAAGTTCATTACATAATAACCACCACCAACACCAAAATTAAACTTTTTATTTCCATGTATTGGACCATCAATTCCAGCATATATACTTATTATTTTTCTGTCTGGTTTATTTTTAATATTACCAACTATATTTTCAACATTTAAAACTCTGATGCTTAGGGCAGCGACACTCCGATGTAAATTTTTATCCTTAGTATCCATTGTTTGAAGCTCACTCTTCATATTTAATATTTCTTTTTCTACGTTTTTTTTTTTGACACCAAGTATGCTCATTTTATTAAATAAATTATATAATTTCTAAAACACAATTAATTGGTAAATGATTAATTATCTTGTTATTATTTTCATCTCTTATTTCTAATTTCAATTCTGTTATAACATCATTTACTAAACACTTATATTCCGGATGCTCAAATCTCGCTGTTATAACTTCACCAAACTCTTTATTCTCGACTGGAATAACAGCCAATAATGTACTTGGCTTACCATCAAGATAATTATGAGAAGTGCTAACTTGTTCCAAATGGATATATAATGATTTATGGATAGCAAAATCCACAAATTTGTTTCCATAATGTAATTCATCAGGTTCGAATTTACGTTTATTATTAAACCCTAACATATTTCCCAAACCCTTACTTATCTTTAACTCAGTAGTAGTGTTTAATGAAGCGATACCATTTGCTTCATTTACAGATAATACAATATTTTCTTTTTGAAATTCATCCACTATTTGTTGAAAACTATAATAACCATTCATAATCCTTTGTTGTTCCTCTCCGGTTTTTGTAATAAACCCATGATAAACATTATACCAACCTATACTGTATCTTATAAATTTCAAACCAATACGTTTATTTCCATTTCTGTTATTTATGTATTGTTCTAAGTTTATTGTATTATCAATATTTGAAATAGTATGAAACATTTTTAATATAAAAAAATGATAACAAAAGAATTTAAATATAATCCTAATGTTTCATATAATCCAGGTATTAAATATTCTGAAAAAGATCATCAATTAAAAACAAATCTTGTAAATCAAACAATATTTGTAAATCAAAAAGAGAACTTTAAAACAGCTTTTCCTGATTTATTTCAAAACTATCAAAACCCATCAATACACACTAACGAACCATGGAATACATGGATTCATTCTTCATTTGATTGGTGGCAATGTCAATTAAACTTTGCAGTATGGTGTGCAAGTACAGGATGTGGTGTTTCTTATAATGATCATATACAAAATACTTCAAATCTTACAAAGTCTTTTTATATGTTTCATTTATATTATTGTGTTGCCAGAATTTTAAAAGAACTTAAATCACCTTTACCAACAGATTCTTCTTTCTGTTATTACAAAAACCCATATGACAAAGCTGCATATCAAAAATTATGTGATGAATTTAATATTTCTCCAAATACAGATTGGAGACAAAAACTAGAATCATCATGTCAAGGATTAGGAAGTTTTGAAGAATTTTATAAACCAAGTGATGAATATAGACAAAATCATAGAAAAGATGGTCCTTTCTTTAATATTCATGATACAATTTATCATGAAAAAGATATAAGTATGGCTTGGACAACATTTATTTTAGATAAATCAGAAGGTTTTACACGAGCAGGTATTGAACGTATTAATGAAAGTATTAAAATTTACGTATGGGCTTTGTTGGGTGCACAATCTCAAACAAAAACAGAAATTTTAAAAGTAGGAACAGGATTTGATGCACAAAAACAATTCTTAGCAAATGTACAAGATGTTATTAATAGTCCTACTGATTTACCCACTCAGATATCAAATTATCAAAATGTTTTAAAATACGCAAGAAGTAAAGTTGATTATGCTTATGGACTTGGTTTATATATGTCTCCCAGTGATATGGTTTTACAAATTGGAAGTATTGTTGGTTATAATAATAAAATTATAATTGCAACAGAAAATCAAACACTCGGTTTAAATGATGATTTAAATAATAAAAATTTTGATCATGTTGATTTTAAACCAAAAGAACCTGTAAAACCACAAGAACCTATAAAACCTGAAAAGCCTAAAGAACCAAAAATAGATCCAATAAAAAAAATTGAACATGAAGATCATGAAGATAATAAACAAGCAATAATATTTGTAAGTATTGTAATAGGATTTACAGCACTTTATTTTTTCAAATAATCTCTAGCAGCAGTAAACAATAAACTAACAACTAAAATAAGCAATGCCCATAAGTTGTTTGCAAACCAATTTACTACGTCTTTTGTTGCAGTTAATAACCAAGATAAAATAGAACCTATAATACCTGGTAATGCAGCTGCTAATTTTCCTGCAAGAAAAGATAATAGTTTTCCAAGATTTTTTAATTGTTTTTTTATCCAGTCTTGTACACCACCTTTTGATGGAGGAGAAGGAGAAGGAGCAGGAGAAGGAGAAGTAGTTCCACCAGTAAATGTTTCAACAATAACACCAATAATCATTCCAAAAGCAGTTAAAACACTAACTATTGTTATTCCTTGTTCTCTGAATAATGTTCTTATTCTTTCACCTAATGTTTTGTCTTCGTTTAACATTTTATGTATTGTTTGTTTAAATCTAACTAATTGACTACGTAGTTTTTCTCTATTAATATTAATTGTTTCTATTCTTGTACTTCTCTCAGATTCTAACTCTCTTATTCGACTACTTATTCTATCTATTTGAAATTCATCATTGTCTTCTTTAGCTTGTTCTAATTTGGCATTTTCTTTTGCTAAGTCTTTATTTGTTTCATTCAGTTTTGCTAAATTATTTTCAAGCTCTTCTTTTACTGTTGTCATTGCACTGATTACACCATCCATCTCTCTTTTTGTAATTTTTGTTTGTGTTTCATTATCTACTAAAGATGTTCCATGTTCAATAAATGAAGTTTCTATTTCTTTCACATATGTTTCTGCATTACTTGCTGTTTCTAATAATTCTTGTCCTTCTTCTTGTGTAGATATTTCTTGTAATGGAATTTCTATATTATCGAGTTCACGAATTGGTGCTTTTATCGTTCTTTGAAAATCTTGAAACATTGATCTACCTTCTTTTAAATAATCAGATATTTTATAATCATCTACACCTAAAACATCTCTGACAAAATTAACACCGTATTCTTTTTGAAGAGTACTAAATTTATAAAACTTTAATACTCCTTTTTTAAAATACGTTAATGCAATATTATTACCTTTTTCATCTTTTACATATAAGATTTGTCTTTCATTATGATCTTCCCTAACAAAAAAACCTACTTCATTACGTGTTGTTTCACCATTTTTTTTATAAAATTGTTTAATCATTTTTTTTGTAGTTTCTTTTTTACGAATTTTAGCATCATTTTCTGATAAAGCTCTTGAATTTTCAAATTCTTTATTTATATAATTTTGAAACTCTTCATCATCATTATCTATTAATGGTGTTTTTTCTTCATCATCATAATCATCATCATCATAATCATCTATTTTAAAAACAGGATTATCAAACTCATAACCCCCTTCTGCCATTTTATTAAATAAAATAAAATAAAATTAAATAAAAAAAAAATTAATTAAATATATCTGTTAATGTCCAATAAAAAGTACCTGTTAATAATATTTTTAATATAAATATTTTTATATAAAAATAGTCAAACTCATTATCTACCATTTTTTGTAGATTTTCTATAAGTTTATCTTTTTGTTTTTTTGTAAGTCCATTTATTTTCACTTTGTGATTTTGTATTTCTTCATTTTCATCTAAAGAACTTTCATCTGTTTCTTCTTGTTCTAAAATATATTGAATTTTTTTTTTAGTTTTTTCTGTTTCCATTTATTTAATAAAAAATTGATTCATAGTTTGGTGGACTTTTATTTTCAACTAAAGTTATTTTGTTTATAAAAATTATAGATTTTCCATTTTTTTTTTTATTTCGTTTCTTACTCTATTTTCTGTTTCTTCTATAAGTTTTTTTCTTTCATCTTCTCCTAAAGTAGTTAAACTTTTTCCTTTTAGGAAATTTTCCATTTTTTCTTTTTGGGAATTTTTTTTCATTTCATTAAATTTTTCTTGCTCTTCTAAAATAAGTTTAAATTCTTCTTCACTTATTTTGTTGTCAGTTAAAGACCTAGAAATTAAATCTTTAATACTATTTAATTTACATTCTGCTAAAGTTTTTATTTCGTAATGTTTTTTAGCTTTTAAAGTAAGCTTTCTTCTTATTAATTTTATTACACCACCAATACTTCCGCATGCGACTGCTGTTATTTGTAAAGGTAATAAAATAGGAATAGCAACACCTATACCTGCAGAAATAACTGATGCTGAAATTAAAGTTGTATCTATTCCATCTGTAAAGTTTACTCCTCTTTTATATTTTTTATATAAAGAATTTCTTTTGTCTCTTTCATTTTTTAAAGAATTTTCTATTTCTGAAATTTTTTGTAATCTATAGTTTTGTCCATCTTCTATAGGTAATTCTGGATATAAATCAGGAGCTGTAGGTTGTTTCATTTTTAAAAGTAAAAATTGATTTTTTTTTTTTTTCTCTTAAATCCCACAGAATTCTTTCTCTGTCAGTTCTCCCGGTTTTTTTGGGAGTAAGAAAATTTGGTGTTTTTTGGGTGTTTTTTTGCTTTTTTTTTTTATGAAAATTTAGGGCTCTTTTACTTGAAATGAGGGTAATTTTTTGGGGGTCAAATTTATTTTTTTTTGGGGGGGGGGCGCTGGAGTCGTTCAAGTACTATACTACTCCCCTTAGGGGAAAAAATAAGTTTTATAAAAAACCCCAGGATTAAGGTTTTGGTGTGCTCTTTACAAAAAAATTTTTTTATTTTTTTATGGGGGGTATAAATACAAAGTGTGTTTTTTTTCTTCTTAATTTTGAAGTTAAAAATCACACAAAAATGTTGGTAAAATTTTTATTTTGGATGTAAAAAGGGGTTTTTTTCTTTAAAATGGGGGGTCAAAAATTGAAGATAATTTTTTTTTTTTTTGTGGGGGGCCAAAGGAGTGGTATATTGTGTAGTGTCTTGCAAAATCATTTCTGCCAAGAAAAACACGAAACTTTTATTGAAACACTTCTTTCTGTACTGAATGTGTTTTTTTTTTTATCAGGACCTGAACTAATAGTAAGAACATCATAATATTCAGTATGCTAAAAAGAAGTGTTATGAAAGCGGCAGGGGCGGGTCCAGCCATTTTAAAAAGGGGGTCCTAACCCTGGACAAAAGGGGAGGGGGTTCCAACTACATGTCCCCATCCAAATGCACTGATCGTCCAAAAAAGGGGGTCCATCCCCCTGAACCCCCGCCCCCTGGATCCGCCACTGAGCGGGTACGGTATTTAGCTCAATACATTTTTTATAGTTTCATCCATCGATAATATCGTTTGTTGCTAATTTTATCACAAAATATACCTCAGAGGTTTTTTATCGTTCGGCTGCTGTCCTGTTGACATATGTAAAATATCTCCAATATTAAAAGTCTCTGGATCATAGTGGGTGCCATATTACCTATTATTTTTTTTTCTAAAACGTGCTTTGTATATAGAAATAAGAAGATGACGTATGAGTGCCAAATGAGACATCCCGCAAAGTGGAAAGGGATTAATATAAGTTGGAAAACTTGTTTCCCAATCCACTATAAATAAATATGTTTAAACTAAACTAAATGAGACATCTTTCCAACAAAGACATAATTTAGTAAAGTAAGCAGTCATAGGTCCAATGCTGAAAAGTAAGCTATTAATGACCCAAAAATTACTTGTGTAAAACAATCCAAACAAAAAAAAAAACAAAAAAAAAACCGGCTCAATTAAATATATAAAAGGACAAGAAATCTATCTCATCAAAAAAAAATATATTGTATAGGAGCCTGTATTTCAGTGGTTGTCGTTTGTTTATGTGTTACATATTTTTTTTTCGTTCATTTTTTTTATATAATTAGGGACGTTAGTTTTCTCGTTTGAATTGTTTTACATTGTCATTTCGGGGACTTTTATAGCTTACTATGCGGTATGGGCTTTCCTCATTGTTGAAGACCGTACGGTGATCTATAAATGTTTATTTCTGTGTCATTTTGGTCTCTTGTGGACAGCTGTCTCATTGGCAATCATACCACATCTTCTTTTTTATTATAGATCCAACGCTGCAATTTTCACAAAACATATCAAATTTTCCATCTTGTCGCACATACATATGGATAAAATCATTACAGCTTATTTCCTAATGCATGTGGAGCAAAACTTTGGTTAGCTTGCTTGCTTTGTTTGTATATTGTACAAAATATAAAATATACAAGTTAAACTATGCCTATATATATATATATATATATTGTTTAAAGATGTCAATCTTATTTTCAAAGCTTGTATAAACAACTATACAAACAAAGCAAGCAAGCCAACCAAAGTTTTACTTTGTAGGTTTAAGAAATCAGCTGTAATGATTTTATTCAGTTTGTCAAATGTCTGAGCCCGTTAAAAAACGAACAAACTGAAACTACAGTTGCTTACTTCACTACCTTAAAAAAAGGGAACAATTTGGAAGTCCCATATACTGAAATGTGACCAACAAAAATACTTATAGATTTTGTTAACACTGCCATGTATGTAAATATTTCTTCGCCTTTTTTACGAACACAAAATTCAAGGATCCCATATTTGCCTTTAATTATCTATATATACAAACATTACTGTACTCCGGCTGTTATCGACGGCTTACTTTACACCAGTAAGTTTGTCTCATGGGTAATTGTGTTTTTTCGCAGTTGTTTCGTTGCTTCTGGTGGAACAATACATGAAATCTCTGTGCCATCATCAAACATGATGTTAATGGCTATATATCGGGTAATTCAAACCCTTTTTTCTTCGCATAGAAACAACTCTTCGTTAATCTGAGCATGGAAGTAATACTTTATATCACGAACTATAAATAAGGATACACAAAATGAAAAACTAAGCGAAATTGTGAATCCCGCATTGCACGAAAAAATGTGTTGTTTTCAGTAAATAACACGTGTTCTTGGTTGATTGTAAACACGTAGTAGTCCATCATGCATTGTAACTCATTTAGTGGATTGGTCAAAAACCTAGGTAAAAATAAATTGCGTCACATGTAAATAAACAATTACATGTGCGAGAACATAAGTATGCTAATTTATGCATTTCCATATAAGGTAGTGGTCCCGACCTGTTGAAAGGCTATTATAATTTTTTTCTTTGACGCCTTACATTAACGTCGTCGATGTAAGGCGTCAAAGAAAAAAATTATAATAGCCTTTTAAGACGTCATAATTATTTGGACTATAGGGGGGTATGGATTATTTCTGGAATAGCCCAATACGAGGGGGAGGACAGGGGGGTACCCTTCTCCCACCCATCTTCTCCTTTCTCCTACCCCTGTTCTCCTTTCTCCCATTAGAATAAAACATCTCCTTTTGAGATATTTTTTCTTGAAATATAAGAAAAAATTTTAAAAGGAGAGATATTTTATTTTTTCTCCTTTCTCTAACTTTTTCTCCTTTCTCCCAGCCTTCCTCTCCTTTCTCCTACCCCCTTTCTCCTTTCTCCCACCCCCTTTCTCCTTTCTCCTACCCCCTTTCTCCCCGTCTCCCTTACGCCTGTCCTCCCCCTCCAATACGGCAATAGTGAATAATCAACAATAAGGGATTCTACACTTCAAGAGGATTTTCCAACTGAAGTGGTTCATCTGGTAAAGGTGGAAAATACGGGGGGGGGGAGGGGTCCGCCACTGTCTCACCATTCCTCCATAATTATTTTTATGGTTGTGTTTCCTATTCTTATCGTTGCGTTTTGTTGTTAGCGCCTTATGACAAATCCATTAAATATGTGCATGATGTGTACACTGGTTTTGCTGACGTATCTATTATACAATAAACTGCATATCGGAATCGGTTTTTGAGATCCGGATTGGACACGACTGGTGTGCGACTAAACCCGAGACTCGCCGAGCGTTTTACACTCCTACCTAGGAGTCTACTCCCGTATTCGGAAGAAGAAATATTTAAAATTTAACTGTCGAGAGTGGATAAATATCGTATTACACGAGATTTGGTGGTGGAATCTGTTTATCTAATGATTTTCTAACAATACGCAGGCAAACTTATTCCTTCTTTGCGACTGATCTGCAAAAAGATGTGTTCTTTCTATGTGATGTCATCAGGCATGGTCGCCTTTTTTTCATGCCGTCACAATAGGAAATTCGGAGGAAAACAAGAAAATTCGACGTCATAATCGGATTTTAACCAATGAAGAACTGAGATCAAACGAAGCACACGTGGATTTTTTTTATACAATGGGTGCACTAGAAAGGGATAAATTGACTAAAAATTAGAGAAAAATATTTATAAAACTTCTGAGTAGTTGCTATTGTAGAGGGGGAGGACAGGGGGTACCCTTCTCCCTTCTTCCACCCCTCTTCTCCTTTCTCCTACCCCTCTTCTCCTTATTTTTTTTTTAATTTACCGGAAAAAAGAGAGATATTTTATTTTGTCATATTTTATTTTTTTGTCCAACTTTTTCTCCTTTCTCCCAGCCTTCCTCTCCTTTCTCCTACCCATTTCTCCTTTCTCCCACCCCCTTTCTCCTTTCTCCTACCCCCTTTCTCCTTGTCTCCCTTACCCCTGTCCTCCCCCTCATTGTACGTATTTTAAAAAATAACGATTTTTTAAAATAAAAAACAAATAAAATAATTGTTGAAACTTCATTTAAAAAAAACGGCTATTTTTAGGTTGTCCCGCGTAACATATTTCAGTTATTGTAACCACTAAACTATGATTTTCGTCAAAACTATTTAATATTTTGAAAAACGTGTTTTTCCATTATTAAACAGAATAGTTCCTCCATTCCTTTATGCATTTTTATGACGTTATGATGACGTCATAGAAAAAAAAACGCGTTCAATACTAAAAGGGCAAATCTGTCCCGCGGGAAAAAAAATTGGGATTCCAGATTTGAGAATCAAAAAATATTTATCTAAAATGAAAAAAGTGTAGTATTTGTATTTACTACATCAATGTTAATTTGCTTAATTTTATGAATTTAAAGACAAATATCCTGAAACATGATATATGGTAATTTATGAGCGATTTTTCAAAGGCTTACAAGTTTGTCGCACCGCCATTTTTTAACTTAAAAACGAACTCAACTCAAATTTACGTCCATTGTTTGCTTATCACTGCTCTTATAATGGTAGAATTTATGATTTTTTAAAATGTTATTTTTCTTAAATTTTCAAAAAACTGAAATACATCAATTTTCGATAAGTAGTTTTAAAAAGCACCGTCGATTTTGCCGAGTCTTACAAGAATGTCGCACTTGCTTAAAAACAACGTTTCAGTCGAATTTTCGGTTTGAACGTTACGAAATATTCGCGACGTTGTGTTACGCTTACATGTACGAACATATCGCGCGTAACGCCTTAGACATATCCTATCATATATTTTTTTCACTATGTCTGACGGTATTTTGTACAGAATATTCTACAATCAGACAAAACTATATAAAACATAATTAAAAATTTTAAGATGTGCAAATCACAATGACATTGGTGTCCTGTATACTGACAGTGTAGTATATTCTTCAGGATGACAGTGTTCAATGATTTAATTGTTTGCATCTTTTTGTTGACGGTTTACCGTAGCGGTTGTTCAGGTGCAGAATGGTCGTTCGTTTAGATTAGTTGCCCTTGGAAAAACGCGTACACAATATTTTCCCAAAAGGTGTAAAGCAATTTTCAAAAACATTTTTTAATGTGTGGCAACATGTCAACATGTCATATTTGCTGTATTTGAAGATGTTTTTGATAATCAAATATCAAATGTGTATTTATTTGCCCTTGTGAAAAAATAAATTTACCAATATCTGTCTAATAGACCACAATAGATAAAAATATAGCTTGACTGTACACTAGACAGGTCTGTGCCGATGATTTGCCATTAATTTTGTATATAGTGTACGGAAGTCATCGGGGTCGTTTGACCTCCAAAAAAATAGAAACACAAAATTAATATGCTACTACGTTACACAAATCCCTGAGTGTAAATCTGATGTCAATTTATATTTCCCAATAGATGTACATGTATATGTATTAAACGAGTACCAAGGTCCTAGCTGTAATATATACCAAATGAATGTGGTCTATGGTCCAATATCCAAAATCTAAATACAAGGTTAGATTCAGCATATCATAGAACCCCAAGAATTCAATTTTTGATGAAATCAAATAATGTCAATTTTAGACCTTTTAGACCTCAATGTGGACCAATTTGATAACCAGGACCAAATATTAAAAATCTAAATACATGATTAGATTCAGCATATTGAAGAACCCCATATATTCAATTTTTGTTAAAATCAAATAAAGTTAAATTTTGGACCCCGATTTGGACCATCTTGAAAACTGGGCCCATAATCAAAAATCAAAGTACATGTTTAGATTCAGCATATCAAAGAACCCCAAGAATGCAATTTTTGTAAAAATCAAACTAAGTTTAATTTTGGACCCTTTGGACCTTAATGTAGACCGATTTGAAAGTTCGAGGCAATTTGGACTGCAAATGGAAAATGAAGGTTAATTGGATATGGACCCTTCAAAGAGCTGTTACAATGGTTCTTATCTTGCAGTGACCGTAGCACTCTCTACACGAGGCATCGATTTACAGTATGTATGAAAATTTAATTGGTCTATACTTTAGGTTCAAATAATATGAACCTCATGAAGACAAAGCCTTCCAAACTATTTATGGCAATACATTAATTTATCATATCTGGGTATATGTAGGTAGAATAGTTTTGCACTTCCAGTCTTGAAGTAGTGTTGATGTGTATCTCAAGAAAACCAAGGCTGTCCAAAGTTGTGATGATAATACTTAGAATCCCAGTTGCTTACAAAGTATGTGTATATTTCTTTCACCACAAAGTATTTCTGTTAACAACTTAGTATCACTGTTCTCAAAGAAATTCTAATAACTTTCTAATATCTAAAAATGTTTGCACTAGCTGTTTCCTCTCTTCTTTTTTTAAGAAAATTGTATTCTTTGCTATATGTACCAACTGCTTCTTTTTTGCGTAAATATACTTTTCTAAACCAGTGAATGAATTTCGTTCAAACAAACTTCCACAAATTAATTGGGTTTTCGCTTAGCAAATATTTGACTGTTCATTGCTATATATGGGGAGTGTATATGGTGTATCCTCCATTTCTTCTAAAATTTTAGAATTTATTGAAACTTTCTTAGATTAATTCTTAACCATGTTAACTATATAATACCGTTGTATAATTTGTTTTTTTCCTAATGTGAATAGGCGTTGCCGTCAGTTCATATTGTTTTTCAGAAGATTGGTAGAAGACTATTTCTTTACCCTTTTAAAGTATATGTGCTTTTGAGACATTTTCTGACTCCTATCCTGTTCAAAAGTTTGAACGATAAGCTGCAGATTCTTTTTGTTATCAGGGGGTCTCATTGGGGTGTGCCGATCCCGGATCCCGCTTACTGTTTTGTCACATTCCCGTTTCCCGCTTACACTATGTACGTAAGCAATTCTCATTTTTTTGTCATTTCCTGGATCCCGCTAGACCTCATTTCCCGTTTTCACGACACAATAATTTGACTTTCACGTTTCACGCTTACAAAATAATCGGCAATCCCGCGTCACGCTTAGACCCCAATGAGACCCATTTATCATAAAACTTGTCCTAGATTTTTTCTAAAGATTTTGATTGATTGGTATAGGCTTGCGAATTATGTGGACAGTTTTTTTTTTAATTACCATTGCTTACCATGCATGTACATATTGTATATGTCACATGCCTTTTTTCCTCTCACACAATGCTTTGAAGGGTACATAGAAACAACTTATATCAGAGGTTAAATCAGCAATGTCTTGGGCTCATAGGTTAAATCAGCTTTATCTTGGACGAGTTCAAAAATCAGTGTGGATTACTTACTTTAAAAAGAATAATGCCCGTTGAAACATGAACTATTTGGGAAATTGTATACTAAGCGCTCTCATGTGTACAACTCTTGCCATATTTTTTTTTATGAAATAATGATTTCACCCAACAAAGGTAGGTGTGTTATACATCATGGTGTAGAAAATCTATTTATATTTATAACATTTTAGTGGGGAAAACAAGCGGAAATGGAAATATAAGGGAAGATCACAAATTAAAAGGGTTTCCTTGTTAATGGTTTTAAGTATAATGTTATGTTTGGATTACCTGCTTTTAAATTATAATGTATAAAGAAATGTTGTACTGTCTTAAGGTGATTAGCTGTCATTGTATTTTTAGAAGTAACTGGTGTATTATGCATGATTGTTCTACCTCTGCTGTGCACGTGCTTAATGGCAATACAGCAAAAAACAGCTGTAAATGCACAATGTTAGGATCATATAGTGAACAGTGAAAATAAGTATTAACAAGAATGTGTTCATAGTACATGGATGCCCCACTCGCACTATCATTTTCTATGTTTAGTGAACCATTAAAAAAGGGGGTAAAAAATCTAATTTGGCATTACAATTGGAAAGATCATATCAAAGGGAACATGTGTACTATGTACTATTTCATGTGGACCATGCAATTTGGGTCAAAAGTCTGAGTTAGCTTTAAAATTAGAAAGATCATATGATAAGCAACAAGTGTACTAAGCTTCAAGTTGATTGGACTTCAGCTTCATCAAAAACTATACCTTGACCAAAAACTTTAACCTGAAGCAGGACCGATTCTATTTGAATGAATTAATGTTGATGATCATTAATGACCCATCCAATAAACGGATAACCTAGAACAACAGATTGTGACACCTGATGTTACTGTTGATTAGCTTGGAGTCGTAAAGAAAGCCAGGTAAAATTTCGTTATTGGCGGATCATATCAATACGAACAAAATAATATACAATCCATCTTCAAAAAAAGGCAGGGCGCCCTGGAAACTGTACAAAGGGCACAGGGCGGCACTCGGGTAAGGGCGGGTGGACCGCCCTGTGAAAAGGACTAGCTTGAACACTGTCCATACACCAAATATAGTTGATTTATTGCATGTAGTATGTGATATTAGAACATTGATATTGAATTGAAAGTAAAAGGTTCAATGGGCCGGGTGTTTTATATATTATATATCATATCCATTTTACAATATCTTAACATTTAGATACAAAATGAAACATATTGTGCGCCATGTGGGAGCTTACATGTGTCACTCTATGCGCCATTTCTGAACAAAAAGCGCAATTTTCAGGTCTCGTAGCCCAGCTGGCTACTGATCTTTATAAGTTAATCTCTACCTCTGAGATCATCATCTTCCCACTCACTGGATGTATAACCCACATCAATGGTTTAATAGCTTTAGATTTTCAGTAAGAAATAAATTTAAAGATACCTTTGTGCCCTGTAACATAATTTTCAACTTCAAAAATTAAAAAACTAATGCTAAACAGCCTATACAAGTCCTTGTTCTATTAAAGTGTATCAATCCCAATCCCAATCAATTCTATACTCATATGTTATTGAGGTCAAAGGGCCCCGTTGAAACCTGAGGTAGATGTGTTGAAATTCATTGTAGGTAACTAATAATATTTCAACGGGAACAGACCTCACCTTTCTTGGCTTCAGTGCATAGAGTATACATTAAACTATTTAACAAACATCGGTGTTTTTTTATGTATGATATTACAACATGTATAATTAAGATTTGGTGATCAGGAAGCTTGATAAATAGCAAGTACTCTTGACCTGAAATAAGACGAATGTGTTGTTTAAAATAAATAATGACAGTTAACTTCTGATTTAAAAATACGCTGTTTGTGTAAAAGAATTTCAAGGCCGACAACCCAATGTGAAAAACTGTATTTGATGTACATGTCGTGTTTGATTGGTCATTCATTCGTCTTAGTGCAATTCGGACAAAATGAGCCCCGAATGTAATTTTGAATAAAGACTTTTGCCTAATTGATGAACCAATCATTGTATTAAATGTGTTAAAGTTCTTTAATTTCCAAAGTAGAAAGATATTCAAAGACGAATCTGACCTCTCTCAGTATTAAATAACTAATGTTTACAATAAAAGTGACATCACCTCCTCATTCTGCAATTCATAAACAAAAATCCCTACAGTTTGCCTAGACCCAAAGACCCAGGTGGGTAAAGTTATGAAACATTTTAAATTGAGGCCCAAAGTTGGGGTAGGGTGACCCTAGCAACTAGAGTGAAATTTAGAAAGACCCAAATTCAAAGAAAATGGGGGGCAGTGGCGGATCCAGGAGGGGGGTTCCGGGGGTGCGCACCCCCCCTTTATTTTTGCCGATCAATGCATTTGTATCGGGACATATGTTTTGCACCCCCCCCCTTTGCCCTGGGTGCCCTGGGTTAGCACCCCCCCTTTCGAAAATTCCTGCATCCGCCCCTGGGGGGGGGGGTAAAAGTATTAAAAAATTGCCACCACCTCTTCTTATACACGAAATACAATAAACAGCGTTGGTATGGCAATACTATAATATTAGTATAGTTAATTTCATAAAGTTTGATACAAATATGTTTTCTCTAATCTACAATGAAATAATATCTGTACAAAACTTTATGTTAACATATGGTTATTTTTCTACAAGTGGGTCCGTTATACCCAACCCTGCTTTCCTGCAATTATTTAGTCTCCAAAGTTTTTTTTTTATCATTTCTTCTTCTTCTTCTTCTTCTTCCCACTACGAGTCGAACTCTGTAGTAAAGTGTAATTGACTCGGGCGCATCTCAAACAGACAGGAGGCCACTCTTCTGGCCAAAAGTAAAAGTCCAGGAAATAAACTGGACGGTGTTTACAATAAAATATGATATTAATTACATCTATGTACACTGGTTATCCTGCTGTCTATTTCAGATGTGGCTGGGTCCAGGGGATGGTATTCACTCTGGCCCTGAAGTCCTCTAGAGATCCAGACTCCACTACAGATTCGGGGAGTTTATTCCATTCTCTAGATGTTCTTGGGAAGAATGAGTGGTAGTATACATCCCTCTTCACTCTAGTTTTTCTAAATTTATGGTTGCCCCTGGTCCTACTGTCCCCTGTTGTGTAGTATTCGGCTGGATGAATGGCAATCATCTCGTGTTGAGTCTTGTAACACAGCACCAGACACTGTTTCCATCGTCTGTGTTGCAGTGATTCCCACTGAAGTTGGTCCAGTAGCTTAGTTACACATCCATGAGAGATTTTTTTTACTTAACGAGTAGCTAGTCTATCTGCTATCAATATCTATGTAGCAGCTAGGCTAGCTACACGTTCAATAGTCATAATTAAATCTATGTAACTTAAGGCTGACTGTTTTGTGGCATTTCTTGTTTGTGAGATTAACAAAGTCTCAACGTGTTTTATTTTTAACAAACTGTCCTAGGTGGTCGTCAGTAGCGTACACAACAAAACAGAAATGCATTAAATTCTGTCCTGTGAAGTTGAATAGACTATGCACGGGAAATAGTGCAGCCACGCATATTAGAAGTATTTTATGCACACAAGCGCCTTGAAATGTCATGCCGTGCATATCGTCACATTGCACAAGGTATGTTCAATTTGCACCTTATGTATGTCATATTGTCCTTGGTCTTATGAAAATATTACTAGAGATAAGACCGTGGTGTCTTGTATATGTAATATATGGTCCATGGTCTTATGAAAATATTACTAGAGCTAAGACCATGGCGTCTTGTGTATGTCATATGGGGTCCCTGGTCTTATGAAATTATTACTAGAGATAAGACCGTGGTGTCTTGTGTATGTTATATAGGGTCCCTGGTCTTTGAAAATATTACTAGAGATAAGACCATGGTGTCTTGTGTATGACATATAAGGTCCCTGGTCTTTGAAAATATTACTAAAGATAAGATCGTGGTGTCTTGTGCATGTCATATAGGGTCCCTGGTCTTATGAAAATATTACTAGAGATAAGACCATGGTGTCTTGTGTATGTCATATAAGGTCCCTGGTCTTTGAAAATATTACTAGAGATAAGACCATGGGGTCTTGTGTATGTCATATGGGGTCCATGGTCTTTGAAAATATTACTAGAGATACGACCTTGGTGTCTTGTGTATGTCATATGGGGTCCCTGGTCTTATGAAATTATTACTAGAGATAAGACCATGGGGTCTTGTGTATGTTATATGGGGTCCCTGGTCTTTGAAAATATTACTAGAGATACGACATTGGTGTCTTGTGTATGTCATATGGGGTCCCTGGTCTTATGAAAATATTACTAGAGATACGACCATGGGGTCTTGTGTATGTCATATTGGGTCCCTGGTCTTATGAAAATATTACTAGAGATAAGACCATGGTGTCTTGTGTATGTCATATGGGGTCCTTGGTCTTTGTAAATATTACTAGAGATACGACCTTGGTGTCTTGTGTATGTCATATGGGGTCCCTGGTCTTATGAAATTATTACTAGAGATAAGACCATGGGGTCTTGTGTATGTCATATTGGGTCCCTGGTCTTATGAAATTATTACTAGAGATAAGACCATGGGGTCTTGTGTATGTTATATGGGGTCCCTGGTCTTTGAAAATATTACTAGAGATAAGACCATGGCGTCTTGTGTATGTCATATGGGGTCCCTGGTCTTATGAAAATATTACTAGAGATAAGACCATGGGGTCTTGTGTATGTCATATTGGGTCCCTGGTCTTATGAAAATATTACTAGAGATAAGACCATGGTGTCTTGTGTATGTCATATGGGGTCCTTGATCTTTGTAAATATTACTAGAGATACGACCTTGGTGTCTTGTGTATGTCATATGGGGTCCCTGGTCTTATGAAATTATTACTAGAGATAAGACCATGGGGTCTTGTGTATGTCATATTGGGTCCCTGGTCTTATGAAATTATTACTAGAGATAAGACCATGGGGTCTTGTGTATGTCATATTGGGTCCCTGGTCTTATGAAAATATTACTAGAGATAAGACCATGGTGTCTTGTGTATGTCATATGGGGTCCTTGGTCTTTGTAAATATTACTAGAGATAAGACCATGGCGTCTTGTGTATGTCATATGGGGTGCCTGTTCTTATGAAAATATTACTTAGGATAAGACCATGGGGTCTTGTGTATGTCATATAGGGTCCCTGGTCTTTGAAAATATTACTAGAGATACACCTTGGTTTGTTGTACGTTGCACCTTTTAGAAAAGGATTTTCAATTGTGTCCATGTCTCTGGTGATAACAATGTGTTCTTAGAGATGAAATGTGTTCTTATAGATGAAATGACCCGCTCGGTTTATATCCTGTTACTTATTCGTTCCTTAATCGCTTTTAATACGCGTGATTTACGTTGCACCTTGAAATAAATCGTTTTTTAATTGTGTTCATGTCACTGGTGGTAATTATGTGTTCTCTGAGTTGAAAAACCCCTATTAGCGCCTATGTACCCGTTTCACCGCTACACTGATATCCTGTTAATTATTCGTTCCTTATTCGCTTATAAAACGTGTGTTATGCGTTTCGCTTTAACAAAAGAAATATTTTTGTGTCTCTGGTTGTAATTGTCGGTTCTAAAAGGTGAAATAACCCTAATAGAACATATCTTCCCGTTTCAGCGCTCGACTCAGTGATACCCTGTTACTTATTCGACCCTTATTCGCTTTTAAAACGTGTGTTATGCTTTGCACTTTAAAAAAGAAATGATTTTGTGTCTCTGGTGGTAACTGTCGGTTCTTAGAGGTGAAATAACCCTAAAAGAACATATGTACCCGTTTCAGCGCTCGACTGGTACCCTGTTACTTATTCGTTCCTTATTCGCTTTTAAAATGTGTGTTATGCGTTACACTTTAAAAAAAGAAATAGTTTTGTGTCTCTGGTGGTAACAGTATTGGTTCTTAGAGGTGAAATTACCCTAATAGAATATATATACCCGTTTCAGCGCTAAAGTGATACCCTGTTACTTATTCGTTCCTTATTCGCTTTTAATGCGCAGGGTATACGTTCTTATAATACGTTTGTTGTACGTTGCACCTTTTAGAAAAGGATTTTCAATTGTGTTCATGTCTCTGGTGGTAACAATGTGTTCTTAGAGATGAAATGACCCTATTTGCGCGCATGTACCCGTTCCAGAGCTCGGTTAATACCCTGTTACCTATTCGTTACCTATTCGCTTTTTTACGTTTGTTGTACGTTGCACCTTTTAGAAAAGGATTTTCAATTGTGTTCATATCTCTGGTGGTAATAATGTGTTCTTATAGATGAAATATCCTTATTAGCGCGTATGTTCCCGTTCCAGCGCTCGGATAATACCCGGTTACTTATTCGTTCCTTATTCGCTTTTAATGCGCAGGGTATACGTTGCACTTTAAAATAAATCGTTTTTTAATTGTGTTCATGTCTCTGGTGGTAACAATGTGTTCTTAGAGATGAAATTACCCTATTAGAGCGCATGTACCCGTTCCAGCACTCGGTAAATACCCTGTTACCTATTTGTTACCTATTCACTTATAATACGTTTGTTGTACGTTGCACCTCTTAGAAAAGGACTTTCAATTAAGTTCATATCTCTGGTGGTAATAATGTTTTCTTATAGATGAAATACCCCTATTAGCGCTATTATTTTTATTGAATATTGCGGTGGACACGTTGCTTGTTTATGTGTTCTGTGTCATTTTGGTCTCTTGTGGAGAGTTGTCTCTTAAGCAATCATACCACATCTTCACATTTTTATATGTCTTATTATGTATATTTTATGTATATGTTCCGGACCATATGAGTATTTGGACCATACGCGTATGGTCATGACCATATGGGTATATACTGATATGGTCCGACCGTACGCGTATGGTCGGGGTAATTAACACTCTGTTACAGTTTACTTTTTTTAAATACTTCTAAACTCTGCATATGGTATGACCGTTCATTAAAAAGACGCTATCATGTAGGTAATTTTATTATTATATTATAATAAAAAGATAAGCTAAATAAAAATAAGAAGTTTCACATAGTTATTTTACTTAATTGTCAAATTTATAGTAAACACATTTTATACCGATGGTCATTACCGATGGTCATTACCGATTTGTTATTACGAGTAAATGGCAATAGGTCGACTAAAAAATTAAATACCAAAAACTTCTTAATGAACTGTTACATTTATATAAGAAGTCACTGCACTGGAAAGTAACATTCAATTAGTTTATTTAAGTTGTGTTGTGAAGATGGTGTATTGCAGTCATGTTACGATATTTGAGATGTAGAGCTTCTTAAAAACACCGTAGACATCGGAATGGCCAAAGAGCTCGGTATCACTGTATGCAGCTGCAAGAAAGGCTTGTTTTTCACTCGCAAACAAAATGTGTAAATGAAAACGATCGTGCACAAATTTCTTGCAAATGCAAAAAAGCTATGATACCATGTGGAAGTGAATGTCAACCAAGCCTACATGCACGAATGTAACTAGCGATGAAAACTAACTATGTCATCAATATTCAATTTTTACGAAGTTTTTGGATTATAAAATTAAAAAATTGTCATGTTTTTAGATAAAGTTTTTGTATTATTGAAACATTATATACCCTTCCGGAGCACCTGAGATCACCCCTAGTTTTTGTTGGGGTTCGTGTTGTTTATTCTTTAGTTTTCTATGTTGTGTCATGTGTACTATTGTTTTTCTGTTTGTCTTTTTCATTTTTAGCCATGGCGTTGTCAGTTTGTTTTAGATTTATGAGTTTGATTGTCCCTTTGGTGTCTTTCGTCCCTCTTTTATAATGTAATTTGAAAAAAAATATACCTCATATGGTCCGGCCCGTTAATAACCAAATGAGTATTATACTCATATGGTCCGACCATACGCGTATGGTCGGACCATATGAGTATACGCATATGGTCATGACCATACACGTATGGTCAAAATACTCATATGGTCCGGAATATATATAATGAACGCATTTCTAACCCTTTTGAAACCATAAAGCACATGCATATGTATAAAGAAAATTGCAAAAGATTTATATTTTTTTTATTAGATACTATAATCAATAACAGATAAGAATAACAATACATTAAATCATTCGAAAACTGTTCATCTCAAAATGTTTAAATGTTCAATAAATGTTCAATACTGTTCAATCACACAATTGACCACTGAGCGTTTTTCAGCTCTATTGTTGCTTATCTATTCTCTATATGAGCAATCTCATATTTGATTATTGTTTTTACATATTTTAATTCCAGTGAAATATAATTTAATTAGAGCCGGCTAAATAGCAAATTTGCTATTTTGCCGCTGCCAGTCAAATAGCCACTGCCTTTTTTTTTACTATACATTCAATTTTTACTTGAGATCAACAATGTTAATTTTAGAACTGTATTTTCTTCAATTTAAGAACCTTGCTAAACTGCAAAAAAGATATGTTTTAGGAAAACAAAGTTCTCAATCACAACTTCGAAGATATTTATAAATATCTTGATCTTGGACTACTTGGTATTTTTTGCAATTTATTTTAATCTTTATATGATAATGTACTCCAAAGGTTAGTTTTATTTATAGACGAGATTAAAAAATGCAGAAGAATATAAGCTCTCTAAATATAAAAATGCTGTATATTATATTCCCATGAAGCATTTAAAATAAGAAAAGCAAAACCTGAACCTCGTTGGCATTTTGACTGTCCCTCTGGTATCTTTCGTCCCTCTTTTTTAGATATCCATGATTTATCCTTATTCTGTACATGGGATTTGAAAACTGACATGTATTCTTTTAACTTGCGAAAACCAAGAAAATGCTTATTTGGGCCCTTTTTGGCCCCTAATTCCTAAACTGTTGGGACCAAAACTTACAAAAACAATCCAAACCTTTCTTTTATGGTCATAAACCTAGTGTTTAAATTGCATAGATTTCTATTTACTTAAACTAAAGTTATAGTGCGAAAACCAAAAGTATTCGGACGACGACGACGACAACGCCAACCTGATACCAATATACGACCAAAAAATTAAAATTTTTGCGGTCGTATAAAAAAGTTAAAGCACTTTACCCATCTTGGTCGTTGGGTCCAAACAACCTTAGGTAATTCCCTATCATTTGTACTTATTGTTGACAAAGCTGTGCCGTAGGGAATTTTTGATAAATTAAAGTTGGAAGGTGGTAACACTACCCAAACTTTAAACCTTATAAAACCTTACCCACCTTGGTCCCATCATTTGAACTAAGTGTGGACAAAACCTTTCCCGATGGGATTTTTTTTTATGCATTGCAGAATAAAGGAGGTTGTTTCACCCTACCATAACTTTGGAACTCAACTAAAATAGTCCCACCTTTTACCACCTAGGGATTCGGGTCAAAGCAACCTTAGGCAATTGGCTATTATTGGTACCGTGTGTGGATAAAAGCTTAGCATAAGGTTGTCTTAAACACATTTCATTTACCAAAAACTTCTCATTTCCTCTTGCTAAACTGCATCTGCTATGCTTCTTTAATATGTACACATGTATGAATTTAAATGAAAATTTAATTCACTTATTTTCATTCTTCTAAATAATCAAAATTTGTACATTTGTATTCATTGAAATGTATACTAAAGTAATTCAACAGTATAACCAAAATCATATATAAAATAGTGTATAATGTTGCAAAGCATGAGCCAATAAAAAACAGTATTATGCCTGCACAATTTCTACTTTCAGAATGATAAAACAGAAAAAACTATATTGACAATCCTGTGTATTGTTAGCTTAATTTTGTTGTAAAATTTAATATAGAAAATGTGGAAAAATGATGCAAATTTTACAGATCATAACTATAAAAGAACATTTTTGCTGTAAAATTAGTCAGTTGGCATTTCAACAACCAGGAGTATAGTTTCGTCATTTGATCGAAATAATTTGTTTAATACTCCCGGACAGTTCGCTGATTTGAATTTCATTATTTCTCAAAAGATCACAATTTGAAGTTCGTTCGTCGTCATTTGAACGCATTTTCGTCACAATTGATATAAATTGTCATCAAAAAACTTTGGACATTTCCATTTAAAAAATGACTTGAAATAAGTTCCTGTACTTTACATGATTAAACATATTTATCCTTGTCAACACAAATCACAAAAAAAAAAATCACAGACACTGGATTTCTAATAGTATTTCTTTGTCTCTGGTGTCAATGAGGTTGCACAGGTTGAACATTAGAGCAACAAAAACTTTTTTTTTGTTCACTATAGCACTTGTTGTAAAAACATGAGATTGAATAAGATGCATGGTTGTCTTCTTTGAACAATTAAGTCAAGTATAATTCAATATGTGGAAGACGATCTAGATGATTGAGATAATGAAACAACCACTGCCTATTAGTATAAAACACAGTTGTCAGTGAATGCCTCGTACATGAGAGAGACTATGATCATGATGATATGATGGGATGTATACTGTTACAATCATCTAGATTTGGATATTCCTGAAATGAAAAAAAAATATATTTGAAGAAGTATTGCAACTTTAGTTATAGCTAAAAATGGCAAAGTTTACTTAAAACTACTAATTAATAAGCAGGTTGTCTGATTCATTTGAAAATGTCAGGGCAGACAGATCTTGTCCTGATTAACAATATTACTCCATGTCAGATTTGATGTAAATGCTTTGGTTTCAGAGATATAAGCCAAATCTACATTTTACCCTTATGTTCTATTTTTAGCTATGGAGGCCATTTTGGTTATATCTTTTAAACACTTTACTCCAATGATGATTGTGGCCAAGTTTGGTTAAGTTTGGCCCAGTAGTTTCAGAGATTTTTGTAAAAGTTCAGGCTAGGTGAGCTAAAAATAGCCAAATAATTTTGATGAGAGAAACCTGTGTTCAAAACCCATAACAATAAGTTTGTTTCACTTTTTTGTCATAATTCAATAAGATGTATCACCTCAAAGATTAAATGAACCTGTCAAAACGTGGAAGTCGTCAAGTTAAAGTTAAAATAATTTGGAATTTTCTTGTTTCATAAATAATAAAAAAAACAAAAATCTTCCTTTTGGATAACAAATAGTTATCAAAGGTACCAGGATTATAATTAAGTACGCCAGACGCGCGTTTCGTCTACATAACACTCATCAGTGATGCTCATATTAAAATATTTATAAAGCCAAACAAGTACAAAGTTGAATAGCATTGAGGATCCAAAATTCCATTATTGATATTCAAACAGGAATGCATGACAACTGATGAATTCCAGGAAGACAACTATGAGGATCTGTTTGTGAAATGACAATATAATGTTGTCTTTGTCTGTAGACAAAACTTGGATGAGGATACCATACATTTTTTGTTTATAACCGTTGAGTAATTAAATTTCAAGGATAACAAATTTAAGAAATGATGACAAAATAGCATACCACTCATATTGTTAGAAATGTGAAAGATATTTTTTTTTTACATATTTGTGGTCTTGAAAGATATTTTTTACTTTTTTTTCCTACCGACCAACCTGACTTTTTAATGTGAAAAATATGTAAACCAGCAAAATTGAAAAACCCTGGCCTAACAGAAAATACATACAAAATTACACTGACATTTGTATAATATAGACATATATTTGAGAACAAGATTTATAAAGTAAATATCAAACTTTAAATGAATTTATAAAAAAAACCATTTTGACTATTTATTTTTTCTGATAATTCCATAATTATAGAATAAATACTTACTTCACTTCTGTTGTCCATAGAGGTCAACATTTTATTAAAATCAATAACAAGGTTATTGAAAGATGGTCGCCCTGATGGATTCTCATGCCAACAGGACTGCATCGTTTTATTAATTATTTCTGAAGCATATGGAGGTCTGCCAATTCTATGACCTTCTTTTAAAAGTTCAAATAATCTTTCCACAGGTACAGATGGATAAGGATTCCCTCCGAGTGTAAATATCTCCCACAACAATACTCCAACAATAGGACCAACTATGAAAAAAAGATTAAAATTGTAAAGAACAAGGATTAATATATTTATGAATAAATTTAAATTACTTAGTGAATCAAAATATGCTTTTATTTCAACCATCTTTGCAATTTATTTTTACTTGAAGCAAGGTCCTACAAAAATCAGTCATCATAAAGTATCTGTAAGGCCTTTTTTGGGGAAAAATATTACTGCTGTAGAACCTGTGATATAAATTCGTTAAGGTGGTACCCAACACTTTAACTCAAATTAATTTGGCTCCTTTAATTTTCTTAAAATGTTGACAAAGTATTTACTTTGACCCTTTGACAAAAATATAAAAATTTCAAAAAGTTTGAACCAACCGTTTGATCAGAAAAAATTACACTGGTTATATAGCAGTTTGACAAACACTTATTTTGATCATTGAGAAGCTTAATACTCCCTTATGATGCCCCTCATGGGGGGTCCTAGTAATCACATAATCACCATTTTTTTGCCAATATAATCACATAATCATTAAATATTTGCTTATCGTTAGTAATCAAATAATCATAAACTAAAAATACAGTCCTAGGTAATCAAATAATCATGAAATATTTGGCTTAATAATCAAATAATCATTAAAAAAACGGCCAAGTAATCACATAATCAAAAACCCCATGAGGGCCCTCCCTTATGAACACAACGTCATTAAAACGTTCTGCTGATTTTACAGAGTTATCTCCCTGTAGTGTTAGGTACCATCTTAAGATGATATACAGGCATACATGTCAAGTGACATGATATTCGCGTGTAATACACGCTTTTTTAACAGTTTACACACGAGGATTTTGTCACTTGCGTGCATTGTACAGTACAATATGAAACAAGTTGAATTAAACTATAGTAGCAGTCTTTTGACCTTTGTTTTCGTAAGACTTAATTTCCAGAACATCTACATCATGTTTCTTATAAATGCTAACACAAATTCTTTATAGAATATGGAATCATTTTACTGTTTGTTCAAATCTTTCAGTATTTTAAGCTATAAAATAAAATCCTCTGTTCAAAACAGTTCTCTTTTTTATGTTTTTATTAATATCCAATAATGGCACTTTTCCCTAGTTAATTAAGATTGGAGTTGAGTGCACCTACACAAGGGTGCAATCAACATTTTTTTTCTCTATGACATCATATTTTAGGGACTATGCATGAGTGACCCTTAGTGGTGGAAGGATTAATAAAGATACTTGTATAAAACTAGATATCACTGAAATCAGAATGATCCCTAGTTTATAATGAAATAAAAAAAAAGCGACTTTTAATATATTAAAATAATTTCATCCAAAGAACATTGGGAGGGGGGGGGGGGCTTAAAAAAAACTGAAATCAGGTCATGCACACACCTATGAAGACCTGATTGATGTCTTTTGGGGGTATTGGTGGCAGAGTGCTCTATAGTAGTCAAAAAAATAACAAACCAGATGCCCCGCAGGGCGCAGCTGTATACTACCGCAGAGTCAAACCTTGAAAAGTTGGCGCAAGTATGGACACAACATAAAAGCTTGGTACAGCTCTGAATTTGGATTGTGATTAAATAGTTGACACAATATAGGTTTCTGACACGAATGAATGTGGTCTATGAACTTAAACATAAAAACTTAAAAATTTCAAATTGGACATTTAAAAACCAATTATGCCCAAATTGGCACCTCAATCAACCAGATGCTCCGAAGGGGGCAGCTTTATACGACAGCAGAGGTTGAACCCTGAACGGTTGGGGCAAGTATGGACACAACATAAAAGCTTGATACAGCTCTGAATTTGGATTGTGATTAAATAGTTGACACAATATAGGTTTCTGACACAGAATGAATGTGGTCTAACAACTCAAACATAAAAACTTAAAAATTTCAAATTGGACATTTAAAAACCTATTATGGTCCAATATCCAAAATCTAAATATATGGTTAGATTCAGCATATCATAAAACCCCAAGAATTAAATCTTTGATGAAACCAAATCATGTTCAATTTTAGATCCCTTTAATTAGACCTCAATGTGGACCAATTTGATAACCAGGTCCAAATATTAACCAGATGCTCCGCAGGGCGCAGCTTTATACGACCGCATAGGTTGAACCCTGAACGGTCGGGGTAAGTATGGACACAACATTTAAGCTGGATTCAGCTCTAAATTTGGATTGTGATTAAATAGTTGACACAGCATAGGTTTTGGACACAGAATGAATGTAGTCTAATGAACTTAAAATAATTTTTTTGTCTTTGAGCAATCACTATGCTGTTGAATATTAATCCTCTCAAAAAAATGGTTGAAGAAATTTTCTTTTTATCTATGAAATCTGAAATGAGAAAAATTAACCCCCCCCCACCACCACCATTTTTTTTTCACATCCCCCTTTCCCTTTTTTCAAAACTGATCTCAATTCAAATTTCTAATGGAGTTTGAAACAATAACTACTCATTTAAATACATCATAAAATATTAAAATGTAACAAAAAGTGCTTGTTATCACTGAATGGTAAAGAGTGTTTTAATTTATCAGTTGGTAGTAAAAGTGAATATACATTGTGCATTGTATAAAACAATGATTTAAGTTGATTCAACTACTATTCTGGACAAAGAAAGATAACTCCAATCAATTGAAAATTTCTTGCTATTGCACAATATTGTGCAATTAGATATTTCTTGCTATTGCGCAATACTGTGCAATTGAAAATATTTGCTATTGCACAATACTGTGCAATTGAAGATTTCTTGCTATTGCACAATACTGTGCAATTGAAAATTTTTTGCTATTGCACAATACTGTGCAATTGAAGATTTCTTGCTATTGCTGAATACTGTGCAATTGAAAATTTCTTGCTATTGCACAATACTTAATATAATAATTTTGGATCCTGATTTGAACCAACTTGTAAACTGGGCCCATAATCAAAAATCTATGTACATGATTAAATTCAGCATATCAAAAAAGCCAAAGAATTCAATTTTTATTAAAATCAAACTTAGTTTAATTTTGGACCCTTTGGTATTTAATGTAGACCAATTTGAAAACGGGACTAAAAATTAAGAATCTACATACACAGTTAGATTTGGCATATCAAAGAACCCCAATTATTCAATTTTTGATGAAATCAAACAAAGTTTTATTTTGGACCCCGATTTAAACCAACTTGAAAACTGGGCCAATAATCAAAAATCTAAGTACATTTTTAGATTCAGCATATCAAAGAACCCCAAGGATTCAATTTTTGTTAAAATCAAACTAAGTTTAATTTTGGACCCTTTGGACCTTAATGTAGACCAATTGGAAAACGGGACCAAAAATTAAGAATCTACATACACAGTTAGATCAGGCATATCAAAGAACCCCAATTATTCAATTTTTGATGAAATCAAACAAAGTTCAATTTTGGACCCTTTGGGCCCCTTATTCCTAAAAACCTGTTGGGACCAAAACTCCCAAAATCAAACCCAACCTTCCTTTTATGGTCATAAACCTTGTGTTTAAATTTCAAAGATTTCTATTTACTTATACTAAAGTTATGGTGCGAAAACCAAGAATAATGCTTACTTGGGCCCTTTTTGGCCCCTTATTCCTAATCTGTTCAGACCTCAACTCCCAAAATCAATCCCAACCTTTCTTTTGTGGTCATAAACCTTGTGTTTAAATTTCATTGATTTCTATTCACTTATACTAAAGTTAATGTGCGAAAACCAAGAATAATGCTTATTTGGGCCCTTTTTTGGCCCCTAATTCCTAAAATTTTGGGACCAAAACTCCCAAAATCAATCTCAACCTTCCTTTTGTGGTCATAAACCTTGTGTCAAAATTTCATAGATTTCTATTTACTGAAACTAAAGTTATAGTGCGAAAACCAAGAAAATGCTTATTTGGGCCCTTTTTGGCCCCTAATTCCTAAAATTTTGGGACCAAAACTCCCAAAATCAATCTCAACCTTCCTTTTGTGGTTATAAACGTTGTTTTAAAATTTCATAGATTTCTATTCACTTTTAGTAAAGTTAGAGTGCGAAAACTAAAAGTATTCGGACGACGACGACGACGACGCAGGACGACGACGCCAACGTGATAGCAATATACGGTCGTATAAAAATCTAAATACATGGTTAGATTCAGCATATTGAAGAACCCCATACATTCAATTTTTGTTGAAATCAAACAAAGTTTAATTTTTGACCCTTTGGTCAAAGGCTGTTCCAATAGATAAACCATCTAACATCATAGTACTATCTTACTACACCATAAAAAAACAATTATACCAAGGATGTTTCAATAGATAAACCATCTTACATCATATAATTATATTACTACACCATAAAAACCAATTATACCAAGCATGTTTCAATAGATATACCATAAAAAATCGTAGTACTATCTCACTAAACAATAAAAACCAATTATACCAAGCATGTTCCAATAGATAGACCATCTAACATCATAGTACTATCTTACTACACAATAAAAAGTAATTATACCAAGCAGGTTTTAATAGATAGACCATCTAACATCATAGTACTATCTTACTACACCATAAAAACCAATTATACCAAGGATGTTTCAATAGATAGCCCATCTTACATTATAGTACTATCTTACTACACAATAAAAACCAATTATACCAAGGATGTTTCAATAGATAAACCATCTAACATCATATAATTATATTACTACACCATAAAAACCAAATATACCAAACATGTTTCAATAGATAGACCATCTTACATGATAGTACAATCTTACTAAACAATAAAATCCAAATATACCAAGCATGTTTCAATAGATATACCATATAAAATCGTAGTACTATCGCGCTACACAAAAAAAAACCAATTACATCAAGCATGGTTCAATAGATAGCCCATCTAACATTAAAGTACTATCTTACTACACCACAAGAGTGCACACACTGAAATGTCTCGCCTTCTTTACTAATTCCTGATACTATCTTGATAGACCTAAATATAAAGCTTTATTACAACTGTCACATAAACTCAACATTAACCAAGAAAAGGAAACATTTATCAATCAACCATGAAAATGAGGCCAAGGTCAGATGAACCATGCCAGGCAGACATGTACAGCTAACAATTTTTCAATACAACAAATATAGTTGACTTATTGCTTATAAATAAAGAAAAACAGACCACAACACACAAACACTTAAAACTTAGCAATGGACCGTGAAAATGAGGTCAAAGTCAAATTAAACCAGCCTAACCAACATAAAGATCATAAAATATGTCCATACACCAAATATAGTTGACCTAATGCATAAAGTATTAGATAAATAGACCAAAACTAAAAACTTAACTTTGACCACTGAACCATTAAAAAAAAGGTCAAGGTCAGATGACACCTGTCAGCTAGACATCTACACCTTACAATCATTCCATACACCAATTATAGTAGACCTATTGCATATAGTATAAGAAAAACAGAGCAAAACACAAAAACTTAACTATAACCACTGAACCATGAAAAAATGAGGTCAAGGTCAGATGACACCTGTCAGCTAGACATGTACACCTTACAATCATTCCATACACCAATTATAGTAGACCTATTGCATATAGTATAAGAAAAACAGACCAAAACACAAAAACTTAACTATAACCACTGAACCATGAAAATGAGGTCAAGGTCAGATGACACCTGTCAGCTAGACATGTACACCTTACAATCATCCATACACCAATTATAGTAGACCTATTGCATATAGTATAAGAAAAACAGACCAAAACACAAAAACTTAACTATAACCACTGAACCATGAAAATGAGGTCAAGGTCAGATGACACCTGCCAGTTGGACATGTACACCTTACAGTCCTTCCATACACCGAATATACTAGACCTATTGCTTATAGTATTGAAAACGGGACCAAAAATTAAGAATCTACATACACAGTTAGATTTGGCATATCAAAGAACCCCAATTATTCAATTTTTGATGAAATCAAACAAAGTTTAATTTTGGACCCTTTGGGCCCTTTATTCCTAAACTGTTGGGACCAAAACTCCCAAAATCAATACCAGCCTTCTTTTTATGGTCATAAACCTTATGTTTAAATTTCATAAATTTCTATTTATAAATACTAAAGTTATGGTGCAAAAACCAAGAAAAATGCTTATTTGGGTCCCTTTTTGGCCCCTAATTTCTAAACTGTTGGGACCTTAACTCCCAAAATCAATCCCAACCTTTCTTTTGTGGTCATAAACCTTGTATCAACATTTCATAGATTTCTATTTACTTAAACTAAAGTTATAGTGCGAAAACCAAGAAAATGCTTATTTGGGCCCTTTTTGGCCCCTAATTCCTAAAATATTGGGACCAAAACTGCCAAAATCAATCCCAACCTTCCTTTTGTGGTCATAAACCTTGTGTTAAAATTTCATAGATTTCTATTTACTTTTAGTAAAGTAAGAGTGCGAAAACTAAAAGTATTCGGACGACGACGACGACGACGACGACGACGCAGACGACGACGCCAACGTGATAGCAATATACGACGAAATTTTTTTCAAATTTTGCGGTCGTATAAAAATTTTAAAAAATCTTGATTTATTAAAACAGGGGACAATATTAGAAATTTCATCTAACATTTTGATCCTAGTTTTATTAATTTCTGAACATGTTATGATAAAATGAAATTCATCTTCCACCTCTTTATGGCATAAAGGATATATTCTATTTTCTAAAGCTGTTTTGTTGTATCTACCGCGATCAACAGCCAACATACTATAATTACTTATTCCTATTTTAGCATAATTTTTTGTAACATTTTTATCTAAATTCAATATAAGGTACTTTTCTAGTTCATACTTTACTTTAAATTTTCTGTAGGTTCTTAGTTTATTTCCATTTATTGAATTATCATCATTAAAGAGACAATTTCTCCAAAATATAATGTAAATTCCATTGAGCTTCTTCACGACGGCTAAAAGTAATCGTTTTTTTAGAGAAGAACCTACTACCACTTCATCAACAGACCACAGCTCACGTGGGGCTCTTGCTTCGTGGCTTATTCTACTATGCACACTAACAATTTGAAACAAAAGGGTTCTCATTTTATAATGAAGTTTGATGTCTTAATAGCTATTGTAGAATGAAGAACAGCAATCGAAAGGTAGTTAAACATTAATGTATGCTAGAAGATATGTTTCAGGTATTTGTCGAACCTGGGACACATGTCGTAGAAAGCTCGCTACAAGGATAGGGCGGCGACTTCGGTGGCGGCGTTATCTACCTGCCTAAAAGCTTTATATTTTAGAAAGTGGAAGACCTGGAAGCTTCATACTTTGTATATAGATACCTCATGTTACGAAGTTCCCGTCTGTCACATGTCCATTGTCCTTGGCCTCATTTTTATGGTTGTGTGACGACTTGAAAATAGTTAAGATTTTTTTTTAATGTTAATTTCTCTCCTATTAAGAGTACTAGTAATATGAGTAATATGATAACTATATTTGGTATGTGCGTACCTTGCAAGATCCTCATGCCCGTCAGACAGATTTCACTTGACCTCAACCTCATTTTTTGATCAGGGAACAAGGTTAAGTTTTGGTGGTCAAGTCCATATCTTAGATACTCTAAGAAATAGGTCTTGTATATTCGGTGTATGGAAGGACTGTCAGGTGTACATGCCCAACTGACAGGTGTTATCTGACCTTGACCTCATTTTCTTGGTTTAATGGTTATAATTAAGTTTTTGTGTTTTGGTCTGTTTTTCTTAATCTGTTTGCAATAGGTTTACTATATTTGATGTATGGAATGATTGTAAGGTGTACATGTCTAGCTGGCAGGTGTCAATTGGCCTTGAACTCATTTTCATGGTTCAGTGGTTACAGTTAAGTGTTTTGAGTTTTGGTCTTTTTTTCTATTACTATATGCAATAGGTCAACGGATTTGGCTATACTTCTTGGACCTTTTGGATTATAGCTCTTCATCTTTTATATAAGCTTTTGATTTCAAATATTTTGGCCACGAGCATCACTGAAGAGACATGTTTTGTCGAAATGCGCATCTGGTGCAAGAAAATTGGTACCGTTAATATTATTATTTGTTGTATGCAAATATATCATTATGTATTTGTCATTATCGCTATTTTGTGCATTTTGCCTTTGATCTTTTTTTGTGATAATTTTTCAGTTCGTGCTACTTGCTTGAGAAGGAAAATTATAGCTAAAAACTAAGCAGGCACGTGGCGTTGCTAGAATAGCTATAAACAGATTATCATTGGTCATCTCAACTCGATTGCCTTTCTCGATTTCGCCGTCCCGGTTCAAGCGAGAAAATCAATCTCGTTGAGATGATCAACGATATTCTAAATAAAGTCTCGCAGGTTTAATTGACTTTGATCTCATTTTCACGGTTCATTGCTCAGGTTAATTTTTTGTGTTTTGGTCAATTTTTCTTAAACTATAAGCAATAGGTCAACAATACTGTTGTATAGAAGAATTATAAGCTCCAATTTGATTTCATTCAACAAATTAATTCATGACCTGCATGTATACGCTTAGAACACGGCAACGTAACAAATGGTGAATATTTATCATCCGTGTAATTTGGTCATAAGGATATTTGCAAACTTTCAACGGATTGCCAATGAGACAACTATTCACAAAAGACCAAAATGACACAGACATTATCAACTATAGGTCACCGTACGTAAGAGTTCATAAAATACAAATATTCCGCGTGGAACACCTCCTTTTGCTTCCTCTATTTTCACCCTTTGGATGGGACCTTCAAATTTAATTTTGCTTTCTAACCGATAAATGCATATACAAATCATGATGCATTTTTTATGTGTACTTTAAGGGCCCTTGATTGGAACAATATTCTTCTTTTTTTCTATCATAGAAATTACAATAAAACTTTCCAACAGGCTGTGTCTACTTAACGTTAACATTAATTGGTACTCGTTTCCCCTGATACATGTTAGACTGAGTCCTTTCGCCTGTAGAGTCTGTTCATCAGAAGTTCACAAAACTGTCAACGTTGCTATTACAAAAGGAGTGATTACATTAATTCAAAATCCATGACCCAAAATTTTTTACAAATGTAGTTTATGTCATAAAACATGAAGAAACAAATTTGGGAAGGGTATAAAAATATAGCAAGTAACACACTGTTCACACTAGCAATATTGACTAAGGTGATCAGACACCACTCTTCATATGTTGTCTTAGGTTAACTCTGCTCACCTTGAACACATATTGACAATGTTTACCTCTGGTCCAGTTACAATGATTCTTTGATCAAATAACACACTCATTTATGTTGGTAACCTCTGGTCACCTCGTACATATATTCATTATGTTGACCTCTGGTCACCTTACTATAATGCTCACATAACACAATCGTTCACTTTGGTTACTTCTGGTCACCAAACACATTCATTGACGTTTTTTACCTCTGGTCGCCCTAAACCGCTATTCATATATTAACTTCGGTTCATGTTTGTAGATAATATCAGTCAGTACTTGAGGTACAGTTAATGTGTACGTCAAAAAAACAAAGCATTTTCAAAGTTTTAATGGTTGCATACAATTCAGTACTCACGAGCGTTGGATGTTTGTAGATCATATTGGTCAATGCTTTAGGTACAGTTCATGTGTATGTCAAGAAGGCTGGGGATTTTGAAAGTTTTAATGGTTGCATACATTAGTACTCACAAGGGTTGTATGTTTGTAGATAATATCGGTCAGTACTTGAGGTACAGTTTATGTGTACGTCCACCAGACATAGCATTTTAAAATTTTTATGGTTGCACAACTTAGTATTCACTACGATTGGATACTTATAGATTATATTGGTCAGTACTTGAGGTACAGTTAATGTGTATGCCAAGAAGACAAAGCATTTTGAAAGTCTTAATGGTTGCATACATTAGTACTCACAAGGGTTGGGTGTTTGTAGATTATATTGGTCAGTACTTCAAGGTACAGTTAATGTGTACACCAAGAAGGAACACAAGGAATAAGATTAAGGTTATACTTATATCTATTCATGTTATCATAGTTTTGTAACAGAAATAAACAGGCCCTTAAAATTACATAGAAAATCTATTCGTAACACCAAGTTCAAAAGACAATGAAAGAAGAAGAACAAAGGCTTCATCAGAACATGACATACAAATTACACTGACTTGGGTCAGACAAATGGATTTTTTAAATAATAACAGCAACAGATTCTATTCCTTTTCAATTAAAAACTAAGATTGGTTTGCTCATTGGGAAAGACTGTCCTGTAACCTTTAGTTAATGACCTTCTACATAATGTAGTCCCTGGTGGAGCGTGGTAGCCTTGACAATCATACCACATTTTCTTGTGTCAATCAAATATTATCAATTAGAATGATTCATTTGATTCATATTTAATTAATCTTTATTGCTTTTAAGAATATTAATCAAAATGATAAACAAAAATTACAAGTATATACATTGTTTATTTCTTTAACATATACATGAATGGGAATATTATAATAAAGAATAAAAATTATAATTATAATGTTTACATATCAACACGAAAAACTGATTACATTTTCTGCAAAAAAAAAAAGTAATAATTCAATCGGTTTATAAATATATATATCTGCTATTAAAATATTTCCAAAATAAAAAGTAATTTCACCCGTTGCCTGCATTAATAATAAATAAGTGCTTATTCAAAAATTACAAATTTATCTTAATCCATAAATTCATTGTGTATATAAATAAGTTCATTCAACTTCAATAAATATAGTTTATATGTATAAGCTTATTCAAAGAAAAATAATGATATAATAATAAACTGGCATCAATTAAATGTAAAATGTTTTTGTACAATGTATAAACAGAATAGATTTGCATAAGTTATCATGTTGACTGAAGTGTATAAGTCCATGAAATGGAAATGCATCTACATAATAAACACATAAATGAAAATTACAATTTTTCATCACAGCTACACCAAAAAAGTTCTTGCCAGCTTATGCTATCTCAAATATTCCGACAACAAAAATCTACCTAAATTCAGGAAAATATCTCATGTCATTCAAATGTTATTAAAATTATTGAACTTAATATATACTTATCTAAGTCCAGTATGTTACATTTTAAAATTGATTATGATTCTATAATGTGTTTTCAAAAATAAATATATCATTCAGTGGTTGTTAATTGCAGGCTTATTTACTTATGAGTTTGTTACTAAATTTTACCAAATCTTGACTTTGATAAAAAAAAAAATCAACACAGAGCATGTGGATCACTTTACAGATGATTTGTTGTATTAAATTTATTCTTTAAGAAACATTTTTTCTACTAGTATTTACCTATCAGTGAATGTTTGATTTTTGTTTCCCACTCCATTTGCACTGCAAGGTTGATGAAATTGAAACAAGAGGCCTGGTAGATATTGGAAAATATCAGTGAATTAGTGTTTAGAAGCCAATAATTCAAAAATAGTAAAGGGGAATACACCTTTGTCTACATTGTCAGTATAAAAAGTATATATCATACCAAAAAGCAACATCACAAAAATACTGAACTCAAGAGGAAAATCTAATCAGAAAGTCCATAATCACATGGCAAAATCAAATGACAAAACGCATCAAAAACGAATGGACAAGAACTGTCATATTCCTGACTTGGTACAGGCATTTTCAAATATAGAAAATGGTTTGTCGTCAATAAACAACATAAAAAAATGCAAAAATCGGTGTTCCTTAAAATTACATTATAGGGGCAGCAACCAAACAATGTGTTGTTACGTTTGTAGATAATCTTGACCTGAAAAACAATTTTATCCTATGTCAGAAATGCTCTAAACTCTATTTCTTTGTTAGGTTGTGTAAGAGGGTGAGAGCGAGTTGCTTATTTGATTTTTTTTCACATAAACACATTAATTGTGCGTTTAAATTGAGAATAAGGACATCAGGATGAAAGAAAACAGGTTTTAAAAGTCTGCTAAATACATTTATGTTGTCAAAACGCTCCAGATTACACATATACATATGACTTCTTATGAGAAACACAATTTCTATAACTTGACAATCAAACTCAAATAATAAAACCACATGAAAAGTTATAATAAATTAAATAAAGATTTGTCATGTGTTCAATCAAACAAAAGACTTAATATAACAATGTATAAGATGAACTGCAAAGGAAGCATAAAAATGTGTGATCCAATAGTCTTAAATAAATATATCTCAAATGCAAGTAACTCAAAAATTCATTCGATAGGAATACCACATGAAAAAATATAAATACATCTTTGTATTAACACAGACTGAAGTATTGATTTATGCTAAAATAAGACCTCACCTAATATGGCTAACACACTTACATTGATTTTTAAAAGTTGCTGCCTATTAATTTAAACCTACAATCATTCTTCAGATTATATGAGAATTGGTTACAGCCAACTTCAGTCATCAATTTTCAAGAAAGAGGATTCAGGCCATGTGGACAAAACAACATGCATACGAAAAGTCGTGTATCGATATCGAATCTACATTGGTCTTCTAGATACTAGATTAGTCCATGTTGATTTTATTAAGTTTAAGATACAATTTCTTGGTAGTGTAGATTTATTTCATTGTCCTGCTCACAAGCAAACTTAAAACTCACAGTAAAACCCAGTAAGATAATATAATTGAAAAAATTAAAACATTTTTTACTTCCATTAGTAAAATTCAATACATTTGTTTCGAGTTTACACTATTCAAGATGGTTTGCACTTGTTGATAGACCTAAAAGCAAAAAGTGCATACATAATTAACTTAAATTTCTGTATTTGTAAAAAACATGACAGAAGACACCATGTTCTTCATTTAGAAAAAGTTTAAGGAATGAATTAAACATTCTTCTTTTAAAAAATTGCACATTTCTTTAAAAATCTAGGCAGATAGTTTTCTGCTACAATCCAACATGGCAGACACCATTTGATATAGCTTAAGCAAATAAACAAAATAGAGTGGACATAATGTGTTTGTGGTAGGTTTTAAATTTTGGATTTTTATATACTCAGATATGATTGGTAATAATATTAATTTTGTAATCAGGAATGCATTTGACACAAGTTCTTCATTGACAAGATCATGAAGATATAATCCTTATTTCACAAAATGGGTGCATTCTTTCAATAATTGGAACAAATAATTTTAAACAATGACTAACTTGTGAAATTTAACCAATACATTTAAAAAAAGACTGCATTTGACATCTTTTCACATATATTATTAAAATAGTAGTCACAGTACTAATTGATATTTTAGTCTGCAAACATGATTCATTCATTAGTTGTTGCTGCAATTAATTGGAAACTAGCTTGCAGTAACTGTGAGTACTCATAGATCAGTACTTTATGTCTCTAGTGTTTTAGTTTAATTTTGTGATGATGTTAAACCACTGTCCTGGCTTAGAGGAGGGTTGAACCCTGTTCAAATTCAGGAGACTTTAATTCCGAGGTTATGTTTTTTTTACTGTCTCAAGGTAACAAGACTGTAATTCAGTGGTTGCACTTGTCTAATACATATGTTTCTGGTTATTGTTTGGTTTTACTTTTTATCAGATTAGGGTCTTTCATAGCTTGCTTTCAACTATGGATTTCTATTTACTTAAACTAAAGTTATAGTGCGAATACCAAGAAAATGCTTATTTGGGCCTTTTTTGGCCCCTAATTCTTAAAATCTTGGGACCAAAACTCCCAAAATCAATCCCAACCTTCCTTTTGTGGTCATAAACCTTGTGTTTAAATTTCATTGATTTCTATTTACTTATACTAAAGTTATTGTGCGAAAACGAAGATTAATGCTTATTTGGGCCCTTTTTTGGCCCCTTATTCCTAAAATCTTGGGACCAAAACTCCCAAAATCACTCCAACCTTCCTTTTGTGGTCATAAACCTTGTGTTAAAATTTCATAGATTTCTATTCACTGTTACTAAAGTTAGAGTGCGAAAACTAAAAGTATTCAGACGATGACGAAGATGACAATTTCAATGTTGACATTATTTTCCTTTTAATTAGTGAAAACGCCTAGTTCATTATCTTCGCTAGCCAAAGGTTACCATCAACACCCGTTCTCTTCACCCTTGGTGGATTGAGTCAAGATTTGTGATAACAATGTTGCGCCATCTATTGGAAGATTAAAGTCACACCCATTCCAAATACATTATTCTTGACCAATGGTAGAACTTGAACTCTTCAATTTGGAGGTAAAAACATGTAGATTCTACACACTTGGTAAAGCCGGAAACGAAAAATATATGTCAACATTCATGCATTTGTGCATGAGACATACACACAGGAACTTCTAATAGTTGATTAAAAACCTTCAAGTTGTCAATTAATATTTTCATATGTTTAGGGATGTAAAGACTTGTTGCACAATAAACATGTGGCAACTGTTTACAAACACGTCTTACATTTACACGTGTTCATGTTATAGGCGCTTTTTGATTGGATGCAGCGAGTTTCGACTGCAACAAATAACAAGAGGCTGTCACAACGACAGCAAACCAGATTTATTAGCATTTATTTGTGTCCTGGCAATATCACAAGAACCATTACTGATGATTGGTGAAAGTGAAAATCGTCAATATCAAATTTGACCTCTATTTTGTCATCAGTATCAGCATATTAAAATTTGAAAAGCTTAGATTGAATGGTTTGTGAGTAAATGCAACAACGTGAATGGAAACACCATTTTACGATCTTTCAAGAGCCATAACTCTTGAACGGTAAAAGTCAAAATCGTCATTATTGAACTTGAACTCTATTTTGTCATCAGTAACAACATATTAAAATTTGAAAAGCTTTGGTTGAATGGTTCATGAGTTAGTGCACGGACAACATTTGATTGCCGCCCGCCTGCCCACCCCCGAGCATCCCCAAATCAATAACCGACATTTTTGTCACAAAAATCCGGTTAAAAATCCTTACCTTGTGTTTCCGAAATTTTATCCGCCAAGGGTGAAGAGAACGGGTAACCCTTGGCAAGCGAAGATGCTAGTTCATGGCCTACCATCTATAGATAAGGGATTAAATTGAAGGTCACATGAATACACTGAAATAGTTCGACTTATTCACTTGCAAGTGAATAACTTGTCAGTGAAAATGGTGATGTTTCTTAGCTTATATTTACAAATTTAAACAAAAACAGCTGCTTATACCTAGTTATTATTTCACTATTTAATTTTTGTTATTAAATGATTGAAAAAAAATAAAAATCATATTTTTGCCCCTTTCATGAAGTTTTTAATTAGCAGGCTGTGGTTCATTTTATCCCAGTATCTAAATACATTACCACTTTTAAATCATCTATCTATACAAATTCTAATGTGAAGCAAATATCAATGAATATTTTATCATATAATGTGCACTAATTGTTTAATCTCATTATTGACTGAATCAAACTATTTCTATCATCTTTTACAAGGATATCTTTTGACTCTGAATAATATATAGTTGCTCTGTGCTTATCAACTTCTTTCATATCTGCAACACCAGGTCCTAGGCTACGAACATGGTTTAAACTTATATGGAGTAATGTAAAATATATCTAAAATAAAAAAGTAATTCATTGTAAACTAAATTTGATTTTATAGCCTTAGAAGCAACAAGCATTCCAAGAGTGTTGTATGGGAATACATATTCCTCACTGTATAAATGGAACAAAATCATTTTCAAAACGCTCTACTGGATCTATATAACTTGTCATGGTGCAAACTTTTTTAACAAACACCAAGTCAATATTTTCAGGACCAATGAAAAAAGGTGTGGAAACTAATTATTTGACTGAATTTTTCCACGGCCAATAACTCGGCACAAGATCATTAGACAGTGAAAACAGTGTACCTGATCTGTAACCTGTCTCTTTAAAACTACATAAACCTATTATCAAATAAATATCTTAAAGCATGACCAAGAAGAGGCTCTAAAGAGCCTGTGTTGCTCACTTAAGTCTATGGGTATATCAATCATAAAGCACGCTCTCCAACATGTCAGCCATGTTTGTTGTTTTTTTAAGTAAATACATTAATGATGCATGCGATGATTGTGGCCAAGTTTGGTTAAAATTTGTCTTAGTAGTTTCAGAGAAGATTTTTATAAAAGAAGACAAAAATTTGAAAAATATGTTAGCATGAATACTTCTCAAACTTACAACCATTCTAAACATCAAATATAGTAGACCTATTGCATACAGTATAAGAAAAACAGACCAAAACACAACCAGATGCTCAGCAGGGCGCAGCTTTATACGACCGCAGAGGTTGAACCCTGAATGGTTGGGGCAAGTATGGACACAACATTCAAGCTGGATTCAGCTCTAAAGGAGTGTGTTCGATAAGGTCCTAAAATGGCCCACTTTTTTAGCGTAAATTTCAAATTCGGATTTATTGACCAATATCACGATAAATTATAGCTAATACATTGACTAGATAGGATATAAGCCATTTTGTTTATAATTTTACGTTTCTGCGTTTCATTATGACGTCACAAGTTGTACTCGTATTGATTTTTCACGACAAAATCAATGAAAATGGGTAAATTTCCAAAGATTATTTGACAGGAAACATAGAACGCATACGTCGACAACAAAGATCTTTTAAAATAATGTTTGTGAAGACATTTAACATGTCTTATTTGAATATTAGGCTTGTCGACGCCTGCTCTATGTTTCCTGGTCCTTTATTTGGTTGAAATCCTGCTGATTTTGTCAAATTTCACCAAAATTCCTTATCTTGACCGTTTTCGAATGTAAAAATCGTTGTGTTAGAATTGAACTTTGACAAAAACAGCTCTGTTTAACTTTTTCACATGTCTTTAAGGCAACTTAAAACAATTATTGTCTTGTAACCATGAACTTTATCATTGGGGCCAAATATGGCACTTACCGAACTTACTCCTTTGGATTGTGATTAAATAGTTGACACAGCATAGGTTTCTGACACAGAATGAATGTGGTCTAATGAACTTAAAATTTTTGTTTTGCCTTTGAGCAATTCACTATGCTGTTGAATATTAATCCTCTCAAAAAAAATGTTTGAAAAATTCTTTTTATTTATGAAATTTCAAATGAGAAAAATTGAACCCCCCCCCCCTCCCCAATTTTTTTTTCACATCCCCCTTTCCTTTATTCCAAAACCGATCTCAATTCAAATTTCTAATGGAGTTTGCAACAATAATCACTCATTTAAATACATCATACAATATCAAAATGTAAAAAAAGTGCTTGTTATCAGTGAATGGTAAAGATTGTTTTAATTTATCAGTTGGTAGTAAAAGTGAATATATACATTGTATATTGTATAAAACATTGATTTAAGTTGATTCAACTACTATTCTGGACAAAGAAAAATAACTCCAATTGAAATTTCTTGCTATTGCACAATATTGTGCAATTAGATATTTCTTGCTATTGCGCAATACTGTGCAATTGAAAATACTTGCTATTGCACAATACTGTGCAATTGAAGACTTCTTGCTATTGCGCAATACTGTGCAATTGAAAATTTCTTGCTATTGCACAATACTGTGCAATTGAAGATTTCTTGTTATTGCTGAGTACTGTGCAATTGAAAATTTCTTGCTATTGCACAATACTTAATATAATAATTTTAGATCCTGATTTGGACCAACTTGAAAACTGGGTCCATAATCAAAAATCTAAGTACATGTTTGGATTCAGCATATCAAAGAACCCCAAGAATTAATTTTTTGTTAAAATCAAACTAAGTTTAATTTTGGACCCTTTGGACTTTAATGTAGACCAATTTGAAAACAGGGCCAAAAATGAAGAATCTACATACACAGTTAGATTTGGCATTTCAAAGAACCCCATTTATTCAATTTTTGATGAAATCAAACAAAGTTAAATTTTGGTATTCCTAATCTTTGTCGGTTTCCTAAACGTAGAAAAGCTTTTATCAGCTGGCTCCTCTCCCTTGCCTTTAATATATCATAAGGTCCAATGAAATGCAGAGTAGCTTTGTCTTCTGGACCTAATTTATCTTTGATATGATTACAATACCTGGGTGATGTAGACAGGCATGTTATCAGTATCTGAAAAGAAAAATCAGTTATACTTAATTAGTATACCACTAGAAAGTTACTTGTTACCTGCCCAAGAGATGGTATAAAAGACACTTTAAAGTTCTGATATTTGTGAATATAGCACACTGGAAAAAAAGTAGAAGTACCCAGTGATCTTGCTCCACAAAATGATACCCCTCCCCCTTGCAAAGTCCATGATTTGCTAAGGGGAAACCCTAAAAATAATTTTAATAAAAAAATTAAAGAACCTCACATACCCCACACCCCCACATTGTCACTTAACAAACAAAATCTCACCAGATTCCTAAGTTCAAAGACTCATAACTCTACAAAAGTCAACTGATAAAAATTTTCTTGTGGATATGCACAATTAACATATAATGTCCTCATAAACTACAAAGTTTCAACTGTTGCAGTAGTATAATTGGGCCAAAAAAGTTCTAAGGGGCATAACTCCTAGAAAAAAAATTGAATCGTAATTTCCTGCAATAAGCTCATCTACATATTAGTATGTCCTTATTATCTACAAAGTGTCATGAAATTTTGTTGTGTGGTTTCAGAGAAGTTGCGATGACAAACTGTTGCAGTAGTATATTTTGGCCAAAATTCTAAGTTAAAGGGGCATAACTCCTACAATAAAAATTGAATCATAATTTCCTGCCGATATGCACATCTACATAGTAAGTCCTTATTATCTACAAAGTTTCATGAAATTCTGTTGTGTGGTTTCAGAGAAGTTGGGATGACAAACTGTTGCAGTAGTATATTTTGGCCAAAATTCTAAGTTAAAGGGGCATAACTCCTACAAAAAAAAATTCGTAATTTCCTGTCGATATGCACATCTACATAGTAAGTCCTTATTATCTACAAAGTTTCATGAAATTCTGTTGTGTGGTTTCAGAGAAGTTGGGATGACAAACTGTTGCAGTAGTATATTTTGGCCAAAATTTTAAGTTAAAGGGGCATAACTTCTACAAAAAAAAAAATCGTAATTTCCTGTCGATATGCACATCTACATAGTAAGTCCTTATTATCTACAAAGTTTCATGAAATTCTGTTGTGTGGTTTCAGAGAAGTTGGGATGACAAACTGTTGCAGTAGTATATTTTGGCCAAAATTCTAAGTTAAAGGGGCATAACTCCTACAAAAAAAAATTCGTAATTTCCTGTCGATATGCACATCTACATAGTAAGTCCTTATTATCTACAAAGTTTCATGAAATTCTGTTGTGTGGTTTCAGAGAAGTTGGGATGACAAACTGTTGCAGTAGTATATTTTGGCCAAAATTTTAAGTTAAAGGGGCATAACTTCTACAAAAAAAAAAATCGTAATTTCCTGTCGATATGCACATCTACATAGTAAGTCCTTATTATCTACAAAGTTTCATGAAATTCTGTTGTGTGGTTTCAGAGAAGTTGGGATGACAAACTGTTGCAGTAGTATATTTTGGCCAAAATTCTAAGTAAAAGGGGCATAGCTGCTACAAAAAAAAAAAATCGTAATTTCCTGTCGATATGCACATGTACATAGTAAGTCCTTATTATCTACAAAGTTTCATGAAATTCTGTTGTGTGGTTTCAGAGAAGTTGGGATGACAAACTGTTGCAGTAGTATATTTTGGCCAAAATTCTAAGTTAAAGGGGCATAACTCCTACAAAAAAAAATCGTAATTTGCTGTCGATATGCACATCTACATAGTAAGTCCTTATTTGTTGTGTGGGGTATAATAAACTGCTGACACAGAGAAATGTCTTGCTGTCAGCAGAAAATTCTGAAAAAGACAATTTGAGGGACAGCAGCATTGACAATTAATACGGTCGCTAGACCATGACATCGGGGCAGGGCATCCAAATAACTAAACTGATTTGTACTGATAGTAATGCAATTTTATAGAAAATATCATTTATCTATCAAAAGGGATCATTAATTTTACTGGACTGAAAGTATTGATCATTTAAGAGTTGATCGAAACATTTTAATCAATAAGCTATATATTAACATTACCTTTGTCTCATGGAGCAAAAGGCCAAGACATTGTTTTATGAAGCAAGAATTGCCTAGTCCAATGATCAGCTGTCCAACATGTTGGCTAAATCCTCTTATCTTTGATGGATCCATAGTTTGAAGTGTCTCCTTATCAATAGCCTCTGGTTTTTGTCTAGTATCATGAATCTTTTGATCAACTAATGAATCATTGGTTGAAACTTTAACCTAAGAACAAGGAAAACCATATAGGACCCACTAATTCATAATTAATAACTACTGTACATTCAGAAATTATTGCAAGGTTTCTTTATACAAATAATTTGACTGGTTTAATATCGCAATAATAACTAGAGGCTCTTAAGAGCCGGTGTTGCTCACCTTGGTCTATGTGTTGCAGTGCATATTAAACATAGGACACTCTACATTTTTTAAGACAAGAATAGAATTCATGACAAAACTCTCTGTTTTTGTGTCAGTGACTTGTTTGTAGAACTTACTTTACTAAACATTCTTGCTTACAGTTATCTCTATCTATAATGAGCTTGGCCCAGTAGTTTCAGAGCAGAAAATTTTTGTAGAAGATTAACTCCTGAAGTGGTCAATTGACAATTTTGATCATGGTGACTTATTTGTAGAGCTTACTTTGCTGTTTACAGTTTATCTCTTTCTATTATAATATTCAAGGTTATAACCAATAAACTGCTTCGCTGAGCGCAGCTGGATACGCCCCCAGAGGTCCAACCCTGAACAGTTGGGGCAAAAATGGACACAATATTCAAGCTTGATACAGGTCTGAATTTGGATTGTAATTAAATATTTGACATATTATAGGTTTCTGAATAAATGTAGCCAAAGAACTTGGAATTGGTTATATGAATAAAACCCCAAAACTCGGAAACGGTAATTCTGAAATTTATAAAAAATGAAAGGGAGCTCACGTCAATAGATATAAACAATTCACCAAAGTTTCATGCATATTGGTTAAAGTTTTTTTGAGTTAATGTCCGACATGTTGACGAAGGACTGACGGACAGACGGTCAACGGTATACCATAATACGACCCGTAAACGGGCATATAAAAACTGCAAAATTTCCTTAAAATTAACAATTCAGGGGCAGCAACCCAACAACAGGTTGTCTGATGCATTTGAAAATTTCAGGGCAGAAAGATTTGTACCTGATGAACAATTTTACTCCTTCTCAGATTTGCTCTAAATGCTTTAGTTTCAGATATATAAGCCAAAAACTGCATTTTACCACCAGGTTCTATTTTTAGCCATGGCAGCCATCTTGGTCAATGGGTGTAGTCATCAGATACATTTTTTAAAGAAGATACCCTAAGCATAATTTAGGCCAAGTTTGGTTTAATTTGGCACAGTAGTTTCAGAGGAGATTTTTGTAAAAGACTACAATAAAATGCTCCGCTGGGCGCAGCTTGATACGACCGCAGAGGTCGAACCCTGAACAGTTGGGGCAAGTATGGACACAACATTCAAGCTTGATACAGCACTGAATTTGGATTGTGATTAAATATTTGACATAGCATAGGTTTCTGACACAGAATGTGCTCTAAGAACTAAAAAATTTTTTAATTTACCTATTCAAACCATATCATTATCATTTGCTTTTATATATAAATCAGAAATAACCAATTTAAAATGGAAAATTTTAAAGTAAAAAAAAGTAAAAAAAAATCCCCCCCCCTTATTTTGTGAACCCCCTTATGATTCATCACCCCCAAACTCAATCCCAGCCTTCCCTTTGTGGTATGGTACCTTGCAGTACAATTTCATAGAGATCTATACACCTGAACACAAGTTATTGTCTGGAAACTAGAAAAATGCTTGTTTTTTTGGCCCCTTTTTGGCCCCATATTCCTAAACATTTAAAGCAATTACCCCCAAACTCAAACCCAGCTTTCCCTTTGTGATATGGAACCTTGTAGTACAATTTCATAAAGATCCATACACTTACACACAAGTTATTGTCCTGACTCTAGAAAAATTCTTGTTTTTTTACCCTTTTTGGCCCCTAATTTCTAAAATTTTGAAGCAATTACCCCCAAAATCAATCCCAGCCTTCCCTTTGTGGTATGGTACCTTGCAGTATTATTTCAGAGAGATCCATAACTTGAACACAAGTTATTGTCTGGAAACTAGGAAAATGCTTATTTTTGGCCCCCTTTTCTTAAACATTTGGGCAATTACCCCCAAACTCAATTCCAGCTTTCCCTTTGTGATATGGAACCTTGTAGTACAATTTCAGAAAGATCCATAGACTTACACACAAGTTATTGTCATGAAACTAGAAAAATGCTTGTTTTTTGCCCCTTTTTTGGCCCCTAATTCCTAAAATTTTGAGGCAATTACCCCCAAAATCAATCCAAACATTCCCTTTGTGATATGGAACCTTCCAGTACAATTTCAGAGAGATACATACACTTGCACAAGTTATTGTCTGGAAACTAGAAAAATGCTTATTTTTGGCCCATTTTTGGCCCCTTATTCCTAAACGTTTTGGGAAATTACCCCCAAACTCAATTCCAGCTTTCCCTTTGTAATATGGACCCTTGCAGTACAATTTCAGAAAGATCCATACACTTACACACAAGTTATTGTCATGAAACTAGAAAAATGCTTGTTTTTTGCCCCTTTTTTAGCCCCTAATTCCTAAAATTTTAAGGCAATTACCCCCAAAATCAATCCAAACATTCCCTTTGTGATATGGAACCTTTTGGTACAATTTCAAGAGAGATCCATACACTAACACACAAGTTATGTCAGGGAGTTACAAAAATGCTTATTTTTGGCCCCTAATTCCTTAACTGTTGGTACCATAATCCCCAAAATCAATCCCAACCTTCCTTTTGTGGTATTGAACCTTATGGTAAAATTTCATAGAGATCCATTCACTTAAACTAAAGTTAGAGTGCGAAAACCAATCGGTCTTCGGACGACGACGACGTCATACCAATATATATATATATATATATACGACCACAAATTTTTTTTGCGGTCGTATAAAAATTTACGAAAAATTGTGAAAAAATGACTTTAAAGGGCAATAACTCTTTTTGGGGTGAATTGACAATTTTTGTCATGTTTGACTTATTTGTAGAGCTTACTTTCATGACTTTGCTGAACAATTTTTCTGTTTACAGTTTATCTCTATCTATCAGTCAGGGGCGTTACTTAAACAAGTTATTTTTTTTAATTACCTAATATATAAGTAATTTTTTATTTTAAAAATAATAAAATTACTTAATAGAGTTATTTTAATTTTCAATAGAAACATAGACTAAATGTAGTTTTCATGATTTTTAAAACACCATTTTATATGATAAAATAAAGAATTTATCAGATTTGAGAGGAGTATAGAGATAAAGGGTTACTTTGAAAATAATGACAAAAATATTATTTGAATAAGTTATTTTTAACATTTTTGAAAAAAAATAGCAATTACACTTACCTATTAAAGGCACATAATTGAATTAGGTTACAAATTATAAATAACTTCAGGTCTTAATTAATTCACAAGTATCAATCTATTTATATCAGTCTACCTTCAAGATTTTAGAGGAAAATGATAATTTAATAGTCCCAAGAGACCAATCTTTGACCCAGAAGCATCGTTATGAAAGATAAGTGCGTTGGAAAGTTAATTAGTGTTTCTGAAGAATTAGTTTTTATATATCAAGGGAAAAATAACCAGATAACTGTGAAAATTATTTAAAGCTAGTAAAATCTGTATTCTTAAACACCTATAAAAATAATATTTAGAAAAATAACTTATATAAGTTATATTTAAATTAGCCTCGTTTTCAACATTACTTGTATAGGTAATTTTAATTGTTACTTGTTTAAGTAATGGCCCTGACTGATCTATTATAATATTCAAGATAATAACCAAAAACTGCAAAATTTCCTTAAAATTACAAATTCAGAGGCAGCAACCCAACAACGGATTGTCTGATGCATCTGAAAATTTCAGGGCAGATAGATCTTGGCCTGATGAACATATTCACCCCCATGTCAGATTTGCTCTAAATGCTTTAGTTTCAGAGATATAAGCCAAAAACTGCATTTTACACCCATGTTCTATTTTTAGCCATGGTGGCCATCTTGGTTGATGGGCGGGGTCATCGGATAGTTTTTTTATAACTAGATACCCTAAGGATGATTTAGGCAAAGTTTGCTTTAATTTGGACCAGTAGTTTCAGAGGAGATGATTTTTGTAAAAGTTAAGGGACGACGACGACGATGGACGCCAAGTGATGAGAAAAGCTCACTTGGCCCTTTGGGCCAGTTGAGTAAAAATTGCATTCTGATATCTGATACATAGTTTATATTTTCATGGTACATGTTCATGGATTTTAGTTTTTTGAAAAAAATCAGTGGAGAAATTTTAAGCCATCTGATATAAACCTTCGATATAAATTCTTTAAATATTTGGCAAGAATAGTACACAGGAGAGCACTTACAAGACTAGACTTAAGAAATCTGCATACATTGGAAATGAAAATTAATTGTTGACACACAAGCCTGAAATTTTTTTACTTTATTTATATATGAAGAAGTACCTCTGCAACTGTCATTATCTGTATCTGTGTTACATCCGTTACATCAAGCATTTCATTTGATGAAATTATGAAAGTTAAGTCTGGAACTGCCACAACACGTACATCATTGATCATGGTTTCCTCGACCAATCCTATACTACAAAAAGAACCATTTTCAAAATTAACCTTTCATCATTTTCATATACAGGGTACCAGGATTTGATAATTTAGGTCGAGTCAATCGATTGCGATCTTGTTTTAATCAGTTATTTAAGGTGGTTACAATATTTCATGGATTTTAAATATGTCAAGGGCTAAATATTTTTGTGAGGTTTTTTGTTCATGCTTTTCTTGTCACTGATTTTGATCTTCCTTAATGTTTATAGGACAAGGTACAATTTGGGGTAAAATTTTCCTTAACATAAACTGTAATCCAATGAAATATTTGGCTTCTATTCTTGTATGAAATATTTGCCTTTCATTGGTTACACAACCATAAATAGAGGCTCTAAAGAGCCTGTGTCCCTCACCATGGTCTATGTGCATATTAAACAAAGGACACAGATGGATTCATGACAAAATTGTGTTTTGGTGATGGTGATGTGTTTGTAGATCTTACTTTACTGAACATTCTTGCTGCTTACAATTATCTCTATCTATAATGAACTTGGCCCAGTAGTTACAGTGGAAAATATTTTGTAAAAAATTACAAAAATTTACAAAATTTATGAAAATTGTAAAAAAATGACTATAAAGGGCAATAACTCCTTTAGGGGTCAATTGACAATTTTGGTCATGTTGACTTATTTGTAGATCTTACTTTGCAGTACATTATTACTGTTTACAGTTTATCTCTATCTATAATAATATTCACGATAATAACCAAAAGCTGCAAAATTTTCTTAAAATTACCAATTCAGGGGCAGCAACCCAACAACGTGTTGCCTGATTGGTCTGAAAATTTCAGGGCAGATAGATCCTGACCTAATGAACAATTTTATCCTGCAAGATTTGCTCTAAATGCTTTGGTTTCAGAGATATGAGCCAAAAACTGCATTTTACCCTATGTACTATTTTTTAGCCATGTCAGCCATCTTGGTTCGCGGGCGGGGTCATCAAACACATTTTTGAAACGAGTTACCCTTATGATGATTGTGGACAAGTTTGGTTAAATTTGTCTAAGTAGTTTCAGAGGAGAAGATTTTTGTAAAAGATTACAAAAATTTACGAAAAATGGTTAAAAATTGACTATAAAGGGCAATAACTCCTTAAGGGGTCAACTGACCATTTTGGTAAAGTTGACTTATTTGTAGATCTGTCTTTGTTGAACATTATTGCTGTTTACAGTTTATCTCTATCTATAATAATATTCATGATAGAAGTTTCCATGTCAAAATTAGACCTTCTTATTCAGTGACTCATACTATAGTAAGTCATTTTTGTGTTTGAAACAATTGACAAAGGTATCAACTAACTGGATCTGGATGGTAAGTATTACTTTTGATTTCACAGCACTCACTTCATACTAACAACATTTCACTTGAGCAATCTGCTAAAACATTTTACCAGTTGATCAGTTAGTTGGAGAAGAAATCTAACTGCAATTTGGTAAACTGTTTTGGCCATTGCTATTGTGATACCCCAAAGGTCACTGGATAAGCACAGTAATAAGTTTTTTACATCTTGTGTTGAAAACCTGAGGACTGACAGATGTATGAGCAAAACTCATGATTATGCAAAATTAAATCAATTTGTACAAAAGAAATTTACTAAGTCAGAACAAGTAAAATTTTCAATTCCACCAGTCACAATAAATGGTCTATTTAATGAGATGATCAAACTTGACATTAATAAATCCACCGGATCTGATAACATAGGACCAAAAATTTTAAAATTGAGTGCTCCTTTCATAACGTCATCTTTAACTTACATTTTTAACAGAATAATAGATACAAGTACATTACCCAGTGTTCTAAAGAATGCAAGAGTAACCCCTGTTTTTAAAGCTGGTGAAAAATTCATGGCAACAAATTATAGACCAATTTCTGTACTTCCCGTTTTATCAAAACTTTTAGAAAAGCATGTTTCAAAACATTTGTATGACTACCTAAAAAGATTAGATCTTTTACACCCAGCACAGTCTGGGTTTCGACAAGAACACTCTTGCCAAACTGCCCTTATCAATATCATAGATAAATGGATACAGGATATGAATGATGGTAATATCAACTTAGCAGTCCTGTTGGATTTTAAGAAAGCTTTTGATGTAGTAGATCATGATATTCTCTGTAAAAAACTTGAAATTTATGGATTTGATAATACTGCTGTTTCTTTTTTTAAATCATATTTGAATGAAAGAACTCAACAAGTACAAATTGGTAATGCTCATTCTGAAAAACTTTATATCAAGTATGGTGTCCCCCAAGGCTCCATATTAGGCCCCCTTCTGTTTATATTATACATAAACGACCTTCCTATTTATATGCAAAATTGTTGCACTGATTTATATGCCGATGATTCAACTTTACATCTTTCTGGTAATTGTTATCAAACTCTACAGTCAAAGGTACAAGAAGATTTACATGGTGTAGAGGAATGGTGCAATGATAACAATATGTTCATCAATAAAAATAAAACAAAATATATGATTATTGGAACGAAGCAAAGAGCAATGCCACATTACAATGAGAGTTGTTTAACTATTAACAATCAAGTGATACAATCTTCCACATGTGAAAGTCTTTTAGGCATTAAAATTGACCCTTCCCTCACATGGACAAACCAAATTGATGTGATCTGCTCAAAAATATCATCTAGACTATATCTACTATTAAAGATTAAAAAATTTCTAAATCTAGACTGCAGAAAATTATTCTATAATAGTTATATCTTGCCACTAATTGATTATTGTTGTATAGTGTGGAGTAGTTGTAGCAGTGAGGGTTTAAAAAGGATATTAAAATTACAAAAGAGGGCTGCTAGATTAATACTAGAAACAGACCCATTCGCTCCTTCTGCACCCTTATTCAAACATTTAAACTGGATGACAGTTGAACAGAGAATAAAATATCATAAGTTAGTGATGACATTTAAGTGCATTAAAAATGATGCCCCATCATATCTTACTAACAAGTTTCATTATGTTTCAGACAGAAATCCATACCCCTTGAGAAATGCTGTTCAAGGAAACCTCATACTCCCTAAACCAAAAACAGAATTGTTCAAAAAATCTTTTATGTATTCTGGACCATTCTTGTGGAATAATTTGCCAATACCGTTAAGAAATATTACAAATGTTAATTCTTTCAAATACAAAATAACAGATCATTTATTGAAATCAACCTAGCTATATCAATAATATTAAAAACTGATCATGTCATCATGTTTATTTTTTTCATCACATTTTATCAAGTTGTATTAAACATTATTATCATACTTGACTTTTTATACTAATGTATGCAATGTATACGTTTGCATTTTGTTTGATTTCTCATGATGAGGGCCTCAGGGAAGATTAGTTATATAGCTAACTGTGTAACCCTCTTAAAATAAAGTATTGTTGTTGTTGTTGTTGTTGTTGTCCACTTAAAAAACACACCAAAATGTGTCTATATGAAGTGAAAACATCCATTGTTTATGAATGCTTATCGTGTCAATATTTTTAAATCACTTAAACCTGTCGAGCATTATTAAATATTGATTCGTATTCACATATATGTTGTTTACAAATCCAATCAATATTAATAAAGGAACAGTAGTTTTGTTTTGTTGTTGTTAAAATGGGACAGTAACTATATAATCATGATAATAGCCCAGATACCATTTATGTAGGAAGCAGGCCATGCGATACCCTCCTATATTATTAAGATATTTAACGTTTGGCATCACTGGGGTATATTTGTGCAAAAAAAGTTCACTTATAATTAATAAACGATAAATTTAACTGTACAAAACTAATCAATTACAATTTTTATGTTCATTCTAAGTATGCATGACATATTTGCCACTAAGCAACCAAGAGTTAAATTATGCGTTGCAAATTAACAAACGGCGTTGCACAAACTTATGCTAATCAAAGCATTGTCAATGTTGTGATCCAGCCATATTCATAGCTAGTCTGATATTCTTCTAACCATACTTTTTTTTTCTCTTTTCATTTCCAATCTTACTATAAAATTTCTGTGTAATTGTCCAAATGTAGGGAATTTCACAATATTGATGCAAATATTGATATATTTACATATTGATATGTCAATTTTAGACTCTGTCAGATTTTTTTTTAATAAATGGTGGTACAACAGGTCATGAGATATTAACTGTGGTGAATTAAGACTGGGGTTGTTTCCAATTAATACTTACACCTTTGAGTGTAATTATTTGAAAATCATGACATTTGATAATCATACTGACTCTTACTTGCCAATTGAAAGAATTGGAGTTATACCATTTCAAAAAAGTGTGGGAATCAACTTAGATCTATTAATACACATGTTGACCCAAATTTCGTTGAATAACAACTTACACAAGCATAAGATACTTATATAAAACAAAATTCTTATCAACTGATTCAATTGATGTAAAAATACTTTTTCAAAATAATTCATAAATAGTAAATCATTATAAATTTTGATTTACAAAGGAACTATATGCAAGTGTATATCTAAAATAAAAGGGTTGTTCGTCCAATCTTTTCTAAATTCAAGGGCAAATAAAATGTCAAAAGTTGGCAGTTGATGATTAACATGATTAAAATGGTGTAGAAAGATTCCACAAATCATAAAAACACATTATAAGTTTCATGATATGTCTTCAACTTAGCATGGCTGAATCAATAAAACCACTGCAAGCAAAACGCATTTTTATTGTGCCATTCTTATTCTTATCTGGTGTCTATTTGAAAGCAGAAGTCATTGATATCATCTTTCACTGTGGATAGACAGGATAATGTTCCATGTCTTGGGCATTGGTCTTTACCAAACAGAATACCTTTATTTCCTCCAGATGTCGTTTGATCTGTTTTAGAATCCTGCAACCAAAACCAGACGTCTTTAATCATGTTTTCAAAAATTATTAAATTGCCATAAAAGTTATTGCCTTTACTGAGGACATATTATTGCTAAAAGTTTTGAGATGTTCTGGTGTTTTAAAGCGGACACGCTTTGCAAATAATAATAATTGAACACGTTTGGATCATTTAGGATTTTGAGGACATGTTTGGGCATTGTTGGGGAGATTGACACTTTTGGAAGTGTTACATATACATTGTATCATGTCTGTCTGAATTTCAAAATTTTAAAGAAATAACATTTTCATTCCACTAATTAAGCTTGCTCATGTTGTTTCATTTCTTGTTGTAGCAAGATGTTCGTAAGGAATCTTAGCTGCTATTCTCAATTTAAAAAAAACAATATCTTACTGGTTTTACATGTATGTACATGTATTGTAACACAATAGTCCAGCAATGTGAAAAAAACCCTGAAAAGTCAGTCCTCATTCTGCAGTATGTTAAGGTTAAGCACAAAGTGGTTAAAGAAACAGTCTTGTCAATAGTCATGATAGTAATGGTCAAAATTTATTTTCACCATATTTTTTAAAGAATTTACCTTCCCTTTAGGTTACACATTCTGCAAAACTTCTCCAGCATTGTTGTGAACCTCATTTCTTCCACTGTTCTAGAAGTCAACAACAAATCACGAAGTATTTCTTTTAGGTCATTTTGAAAGTCATGTCTTCCAGCTTCAATATGATGTATCATAACTCTGAAAAAAAAATCCTAATTATTTATATAAGAACTGGACACTGATTAGAGGTGCATAGAATCTGCTGTCGATTTGGAAACTTGTTCTATAATCTATTATTAAGTCAGACTTGGTGTCTATTTGAGTCGTACCTGTACATATATATATGCAAAATCAAATAAATGGGGAATATGTCTATGGGACACAGATGATGCCCCCGCTAGCATATCATATAAAGTTATAAAGGGCAGGGTTTCCCCGAGTCAATTATTTTTTTCGCCAACTTACATAAATATATTTTTCGTTTAAAATGTTCCTTCTTTCTAACCCCCCCCCCCCCCATTTACTTTTTAAAAGATACTATAAAAATAGCAATATAGACATCATAATTTTGACTTCAAAAGTTTATCGGATATACATTTCCCTTCCAGTTGAAGGATAAAGACTAAAGGCAGAGACTTTTCTTACTTTTCAACAGGTTTGGAACAACCCTCCAAATGTGGGATATCCCTTAAATAAGGGACTGTCCCTCAGACAAGGGATCATTTTGCTGTTGTAGAAAAGTAAAAAGAAAAATTTAGCTTTTTTTTAACTTAAACGGGGAAAAATTCATTATATTTGGAACAACTTTTCTTAAAGAGGGGTCCACTTATTTTTTAAAATAAAGAAGATACATGTACATGATGTATAAGTCCAGGAATATTACAAAATTCTTGGACATGTTTTGACCATATAATACCAGATAGTTGTATAGTTCTTTGGGAAAAGTTTCTTCAAATGATATGAATATGTGCCCTTTTGTACTAAAAAGTGGTTTTTACAACAAAACATTTTTTTTTTATCACTTGAAATTGATCCCTGATTTAAGGGATAGTCATTACATTGAAGGGTTACTTATTTGAGGAGTTGTTCCCAACCTGTTGAATATATTTCTTCATAACGACAGTTTTCTTTTCCGGACCATCGTAAATGAAAAAGTTGAGACGTAAAAATATGCTTGAAACACGTGCGTCGCCAAAACGAAAAATAAATAAAATGGATGAAATCAAATCATTATATATATTTCTTTCGCCAAATTCTTTCGCAAATGATGAATTTTAATCGCCACAATTTTTATTTTTTTGCAAAATGCGAAAATGGTGAACGCCAGCGGTAACCTTGAAAGGGACATAACTGAAGAACAGTAAAAGTGACGCTACTCAAATTTGTACTTGATCTGAGTTTTGTGGTTATATGTATTGTGTATAAGTTTTATAACATTTCGTTGAGGCAAACTGAAGGTAGAGAACGGAAACAAAAAATTCAGCAATTATTCCATTTGTAAAGGGGCATAACTTTAGAACAGTAAAAGTGACACCACCAAAATTCAAACTTGATCTGTATTTTGTGGTATTAAGCATTGTGTATAAGTTTCATAACATTTGGTTGAGGCTAACTTTAGTTAGGGAATGGAAATGAAAACTAGTATTTTTTCCATTTGTAAAGGGGCATAACTCTAGAACAGTAAAAGTGACACTACCGAAACTCAAACTTGATCTGTGTTTTGTGGTAATAAGCATTGTGAATAAGTTTCATAACATTTGGTTGAGGCAACCTAAACTAGATTTGATTTGATTTTTGGTGTTTTAACGCCACTTTTAAGCACCGCTTTTGGGCCAATTTTTATTGGTGGAGGGAGCCGGAGTGCCAGGAGAAAACCACCGACCTGTGATAGGAAAACTGACAATCCTAGTCAATTTAGATTGGAGTCCAGTGCACCCGCACAAGCGGGGTTCGAACTCACAACCTCAGTGTTGACTGGCTAGTGATTACAGTAGTAACTACTTAGACCACTCGGCCACTGAGGCCCCTCCTAAACTAGAGAGCGGGAATGAAAAATTCAGCAATTTTTCCATTTGTAAAGGGGCATAACTCTAGAACGGTTTAAGTGACGCCACTGAAATTTAAACTTGATCTGTGTTTTGTGGTAATAAGCCTTTTGTAGAAGTTTTATAACATTTGGTTGAGGCAAACTAAAGTTAGAGGACGGAAACCAACTTTGGGAAGTAAGCCAAAATATTTATCAAATGGAATTTATTTTAAGATGTTGCATTAGAATGGAGATATCTGTATTGTATTTCGTTGCTAGGTAAACTCAATTTGTGACAGTCAAATCTACGTTTCACGAAGGCCAAGCTTAAAATACAATACAGATATCTCCCAATTACAGATATTTGAATTTTAATGAGGGCCGGTAAATAATGAAAACTTATAAATGTAAATAAAATGCTCCGCTGGGTGCAGCTTGAAACGACCACAGAGGTCGAACCCTGAACAGTTGGGGCAAGTATGGACACAACATTCATTATAAGCTTGATACAGCACTGAATTTGGATTGTGATTAAATATTTGACACAGCATAGGTTTCTGACACAGAATGAATGTGGTCTAAGAACTTAAAAATATTTTTAATTTGCCTATTCAAACCATATCATTATTATTTGCTTTTATATATAAATCAGAAATAACCAATTTAAAATGGAAAATTTTAAAGAAAAAAAATGGAAAAAAAGGAAAAAAAAATCCCTCCCCCAAATTTTTTGAACCCCCTTATGATTCATCACCCCCAAACTCAATCTCAGCCTTCCCTTTGTGGTATGGTACCTTGCAGTACAATTTCAGAGAGATCCATATATACACTTGAACACAAGTTATTGTCTTGAAAGTAGAAAAATGCTTGTTTTTAGGCCCCTTTTTGGCCCAAAATTCCTAAACGTTCAGGGCAATTACCCCCAAACTCAAACCAAGCTTTCCCTTTGTGATATGGAACCTTGTAGTACAATTTCATAAAGATCCATACACTTACGCACAAGTAATTGTCCTAAAACTAGAAAAATGCTTGTTTTTTGCCCCTTTTTGGCCCCTAATTCCTAATATGTTTAGGCAATTACCCCATAATCAATCCCAGCCTTCCCTTTGTGGTATGGTACATTGCAGTACAATTTCAGAGAGATCCATACACTTGAACACAAGTTATTGTCTGGAAACTAGAAAAATTCTTATTTTTGGCCCCTTATTCCTAAACGTTGTGGGCAATTACCCCCAAACTCATTTTCAGCTCTCCCTTTGTGATATGGAACCTTGTAGTGTTGTGATATGGAACCTTGTAGTGTTGTGATATGGAACCTTGTAGTACAATTTCAGAAAGATACATACACTTACACACAAGTTATTGTCATGAAACTAGAAAAATGCTTGTTTTTGCCCCTTTTTTGGCCCCTAATTCCTAAAATTTTGAGGCAATTACCCCCATAATCAATCCCAGCATTCCCTTTGTGATATGGAACCTTGTGGTACAATGTCAGAGAGATCCATACACTAACACACAAGTTATGTCTGGAAGTTTTTTTTTGTCCCCTTTTTGACCCCTAATTCCTTAACTGTTGGTACCATTATCCCCAAAATCAATCCCAACCTTTCTGTTGTGGTATTGAACCTTATGGTAAAATTTCATAGAGATCTATTCACTTAAATTAAAGTTAGAGTGCGAAAACCAATGTGTCTTCTGACGACGACGACAACGACGACGACGCCAACTTCATACCAATATACGACCACAAAAATTTGTTTGCGGTCGTATAAAAATGGAAAAAAAATGGTAACATTTGTCATTTCCATGTGTAAGGGCAATAACTCCCATAAGAAGTTGTCTGACAGTTTTACAGCTGTGAGGTTTAATTATGCATACAAATTTTCCAAAATGCTAAAATTATCACTGATACCTTTATCTTACATTCATTTAGAGTATTTTCCTGAAGAAATAACTGTGAAGAACTTCTTAAAAGCAATCGTGCTTTGAAAACGTACACAGATTTAACATATCCGTCTCTGGTCCATGTTTTACCATTGTCAAGTCAACATCCAGTATTAGAAAAATGTGATTTTTAAAATATAAAGCAAAGTTGTTGAGAACATAATGTCTGTCACCATGCTGGTGACGATTTGTCTCGGTGCTGAAGTGTCTAGAATGCTGCAAACTTGACACATTCAGTCAGGGGTACTACTTGTACAAGTTATTATTATCCACCCCTAGTTGATCCGGCCCTATAATAAAATAATAATGAATAATTAACTTCGGCGGATTTGGTGACATATCTGAATCAGTATAAATGGAATTTGTAAAAAGTATCGATGAATAGTGACAGCAGGTAAGTGAAGGATGCCTAATATTACCTTTAGCATGTTTAGAGAAACATTCAGATGAATTACTTTAAATCGATACAAAAATGAGTAATCAGTGTGATTTGTACAATTTGTTAAGCAGCATCGATATCAGTATATGAATATGAAGTTATTTTCCATGATAACCATGATAACTCAGAATACAATTGGGAAAAGTTTATATTCAATTCCGACACATAGAAGAGATAAATAGATATTTACAATCCACTGGAACACATAATAATGTAATTACCATAATGATCATTAGTCTATACATTTGTAATTGGTTTGTTTATTCAACAATTGTCTGATGATCGTGAACCAAAGTAAGGCTGGTCGTAATCACTTAATTCAATTAAAATCATAGCTATTAAAATTTACTAAGAGCTAATTTCCTAATTCTTGTAGAGTAAAACTTTGGTGGCTTGCTTGCTTTGTTTGTATAACAATGTATAAACTTTTAACTCAAGCTTTGACATCTTCAAACAATATATATAGGCATAGTTAAACCTGTATATATTATATTTACATTTAATTGGACGTTATCCCAATAAAATTGTACAATATACAAACAAAGCAAGTAAGTAAGCTAACCTGAAAGTCTTGCTCTACATGCATTAGGAAATTAGCTCTAAATAAACAATTCACAGGGCCGTAACTAGGCCTTGGGAACAGACGAGGCAGGGGTTTAACGGGAGCCGCCGATTGAGGCCCCCTGGCCGAAAATTGTAACATTAATTTATGGTTCGAAATATATCTTGTTACCTCTGTTGTTTGTATCATATTTATCGTTTTGTTTCATATTTACCATATAAAGAACTGTAATAGTCTATCAGAGCCGGTTGACAGATATTTGCCTCGAATTTTGTACCATCAATTATATAAAATTTACAGTAGGTTATATGTCTGATAGTAGAAAATGCGGGACAAGTGTGTGTGGTCAACGTTTTATTAAAAATAACACACATTTTCAATAACACTTTAATAAAGCGCAAAGAGTGGAACCTAGTCACTGTCTGTGAATGCTAGTTTGACCTTTCTTGTGCCACTATTATCCCATCGTCTGACTACTTTCTTTGAATTGAATAATTAATTTTTTTTGCTAATTCTATAAACATGATAAATGCATGTGCGTATTGCTGTGTGTTTGTTTTTCTTACAATGTACATTGGCTAGAGGTATAGGGGAGGGTTGAGATATCAAAAAACATGTTTAATTTTTAGTTCATTTATATATTTCAGAGTTTTATAGTATGACGTCCATTATCACTGAACTACATGTAGTACACATTATTGTTTAGGGGCCAGCTGAAGCACGCCTCCGGATTCGGGATTTTCTCGCTGTACTGAAGACCCATTGGTGGCCTTCGGCTGTTTTCTGCTCTTCGGTCGGGTTGTTGTCTCTTTGACACATTCCACATTTCCATTCTCAATTTTATTACACCCGAATCAATAATGATACAAATTAAATACTCTCTAGTCACCTTTACCATGGTTAATTGTGTGACCGTCTTTATTTCACAAGCCCAAAGTATTCCCACAATACTCCATGGAAATTCAAAGTATCAAGCAATCAAATTGTCATTCTGCCAAGGTCTTGTCCTGTCCGTTTAACATTTGAATGGAATAATCACATACATTTTGTAACTTGCTCTCTATATATAGCTAAAAGAAAGCCTACTTCATGTACTTGCCGTTAAACCAAACAAATCCTCCATCCATCCAAAATAAATGTTTTGTTTTCGAATAGCAGCCAGGTTTGCAGCAAAACATTTGAAAATGCCTCAAATCTTCATTTTATTTGAAAGAGAACTACATACAAATTGTGGGGTGTTTAGGTATTCATGTGTGATCTGTGAATGCTTCTTTAATAATATTAACTGAGCAAGGTGAAGAATTCAAACTATTTTAATTTTGATTTACTTTGCGAACTGACAACATGACTGATAATGTTGGAAATATCCATTATCAATAATTCATTTTCACGGGAAATAAATAATTACAGAACCAAATGCCAGTTTACTGGCGATGGTAATCAGATACAGAGATATTGATACCTTACGTTGAAATAAAAGTACAGAAGCTGCACGTCAACATAAATTACTATTCGAAGTATGCATTACTTAATTCTTGATGTTAAAATGCAAGGATGTGTTCTACCCTCTGCATGCATGCCTAACTTTCTCCATTTTCTTTTTTTCCCTTATTATTTTTTTTTGCCAGCAATTGCCTCGTCTGCCTCATTGTAGTTACGGCCCTGATTCAAGGTCTTTATAGTTGGATCTTTTATTAGAAGTTCTAATAACGTTTGTCAGGACCTCAGCAGGAATATCAACTCTTCCTGCTGCTTTTCAAAGATAAGCATGAAATACATGTACAGCTTTTAAGACTTCTTCTTATATATATCTATAATAATATTCAAGATAATAACAAACTAGAGGCTCTAAAGAGCCTGTGTCGCTCACCTTCGTCTATGTGAATATTCAACAGAGGACACAGATGAATTCATGACAAAATTGAGTTTTGGTGATGGTGATGTTTTGTAGATCTTACTTTACTGAACAATCTTGCTGCGTACAATTATCCCTATTAATTAGGTTTGGCCCAGTAGTTTCAGTGGAAAATGTAAGTAAAAACTTACAAATTTTATGAAAATTGTTAAAATTTACCATAAAGGGCAATAACTCCTTAGGGGGTCAATTGACCATTTTGGTCATGTTGACTTATTTTTAGGTCTTACTTTGTTGAAAATTATTGCTGTTTACAGTTTATCTCTATCTATAATAATATTCAAGATAATAACAAAAAAGCCAAAATTTCCTTAAAATTACCAATTCAGGGGCAACCTACTAACCAGTTGTCCAATTCATCTGAAAATTTAAGGGCAGATAGTTCTTGACCTGATAAACAATATCAACCCCTATCAGAATTGCTCTAAATGCTTTGGTTTTTGAGTTATGAGCCAAAAACTGCATTTTACCCCTATGTTCTATTTTTAGCCATGGCGGCCATTTTGGTTGATTGGTCGGGTCACCGGACACAATTTTTAATCTAGATACCCCAATGATGATTGTGGCTAAGTTTCATTTAATTTGGCCCAGCAGTTTCAGAGGAGAAGATTTTTGTAAAAGATTACATAGATTTACGAAAAATGGTTAAAAATTGACTTTAAAGGGCAATAACTTCTAAAGGGATCAACTGACCATTTTGGTCCAGTTGACTTATTTGTAAATCTTACTTTGCTGAACATTTTTGCAGTTTACAGTTTATCTCTATCTATAATAATATTCAAGATAATAACCAAAAACAGCAAAATTTCCTTAAAATTATCAATTCAGTGGCAGCAACCCAACAACCAGTTGTCCAATTCATCTGAAAATTTCAGGGCAGGTAGATCTTAACCTGATAAACAAATTTACCCCATGTCAGATTTGCTCTAAATGCTTCGGTTTTTGATTTATCAGCCAAAAACTGCATTTTACCCCTATGTTCTATTTTTAGCCATGGCGGCCATTTTGGTTAATTGGTCGGGTCACCGGACACAAATTTTAAACTAGATACCCCAATGATGATTGTGGCCAAGTTTGATTTTATTTGGCCCAGTAGTTTCAGAGGAGAAGATTTTTGTAAAAGTTAACGACGGACGACGACGACGACGGACGACAGACGACGGACGCAGGACACCAAGTGATGGGAAAAACTCACTTGGCCCTTTGGGCCAGGTGAGCTAAAAACTGCAAAATTTTGTTAAAACTACCAATTTGGTGGCAGAAACCCAACAATGGGTTGCTCGATTCGTCTGATAATTTCATGGCTGATAGATCTTGACAAATTGAACAATTTAACCCCATGTCAGATTTGCTCTAAAAGCTTTAGTTTTTAAGATATAAGCTAAAAACTGCATTTGACCCCTATGTTCTATTTGTAGCCATGGTGGCCATGTTTGACGATGGATCAAAACTTCGGAGTTTCAGAGAAGAAGATTTTTGAAATAGTTTATGACAACAGACGACGAAGGACGCCAAGTGATGGCATAAGCTCACATGGGGCCCTTTGGGCTCCGGTGAGCTAAAAAGGGAGACAATGCCATTTAATATAAGGCAAAATAATAAAAACTAGAGGCTCTAAAGAGCCTGTGTCGCTCACCTTGGCCTATGTGAATATTACACAATGGACACAGATGGATTCATGACAAAATTGTGTTTTGGTGATGGTGATGTGTTTGTAGATCTTACTTTACTAAACATTCTTGCTGCTTACAATTATCTCGATCTATAACAGTACTTTCTGTGGAAAATGTTATTGAAAATCTTCAAATTTTTAGAAAATTGTTAAAAATTGACTATGAAGAGTAATAACTCCTTAGGTGGTCAATTGACTATTTTGGTCATAGTGACTTATTTTTAGTTCTTACTTTGCTGTACATTATTGCTGTTTACAGTTTATCTCTATCTATAATAATATTCAAGATAACAAAAAAAACAGCAAAATTTCCTCAAAATTACTAATTCAGTAGCAGCAACCTAACAACCGATTATCCGATTCATCTGAAAATTCCAGGGCAGATAAATCGTGACCTGATCAACAATTTTACTTCCTGTCAGATTTGTTCTAAATGCTTTGGTTTTTGAGTTATAAGCCAAAAACTGCATTTTACCCCTATGTTCTATTTTTAGCCATGGCGGCCATCTTGGTTGGTTGGCCGGGTCACCGGACACATTTTTTAAACTAGATACCCCAATGATGATTATGACCAAGTTTGGATTAATTTGTCCCAGTAGTTTCAGAGGAGAAGATTTTTGTAAAAGATAACTAAGACTTAAGAAAAATGGTTAAAAATTGACTAAAAAGGGCAATAACTCCTAAAGGGGTCAACTGACCATTTCAGTCACGTTGACTTTTTTGTAAATCTTACTTAGCTGAACATTATTGTAGTTTACAGTTTATCTCTATCTATAATAATATTCAAGATAATAACCAAAAACAGCAAAATTTCCTTAAAATTACCCAATTCAGGGGCAGCAACCCAACAACGGGTTGTCCTATTCATCTGAAAATTTCAGGCCAAATAGATCTTGACCTGATAAACAATTTTACCACGTGTCAGATTTGCTCTAAATGCTTTGGTTTTTGAGTTATAAGCCAAAAACTGCATTTTACCCCTATGTTCTATTTTTAGCCATGGCGGCCATCTTGGTTAGTTGGCCGGGTCACCGGACACATTTTTTGAACTAGATACCCCAATGATGATAGTGGCCAAGTTTAGTTTAATTTGGCCCAGTAGTTTCAGAGGAGAAGATTTTTGTAAAAGTTAACGAAGACGACGGACGACGACGACGGACGACGGACACCGGACGCAAAGTGATGGGAAAAGCTCACTTGGCCCTTCGGGCCAGGTGTGCTAAAAATCTTAAAGACTCATTATCTTTAATAAATATGTACAATGATGTATGGAAAAGTTTGACACAAGCTTTCTGTTTTTTTGGTGTTTTTTTTTCGATTTTAAAGACTGAAAATAAAATATATTGACTCTGAAATTAAAATTTTGGGTTATATATTAAAACCACTATATACTCATGATACTGCACAGACTTTAAACCCATTGACAAGGATGATGGTGTCTAAGTAACTGCAATTCAGAATACCGAACATGTTGAATGAGGGCATTTTTTTAAAGAAAATACTTTTAACCATGCTATTGACATTCTTATCTTTATCTATAATCATATTTTTTACTTTTCTTTATTTTCTGTTTTTTTTATATTTTTGGTTTATTTTTCTATTTCAACAATTTCTTTATCATATTGGCTTGAATTTTTTTATTTTGTTCATCTAAAGTTCCTTTCTTAGTGGTCCATTTATAAACATGATAAAACATCATTTCCTTAAGTTCTACATGTTCTAGTTCGTTAATATATGATCATGATGATAAACCTGTCATCCATACATGTTTACTACGCATGGACGGACTTACCGGACAACAACACTTCTGTGAAAACAGAGGTGACCCATTTGTCTGATTGATTTTCAAATCTTTTCAGATATATGATTGCGGAAATAAGATAGTAAAAAATGTACGTAACATTGAGTTTTCAGTGAATAGATTCAAATCAAATTTGATGCAATTTTTATATAATAAAGAAGAAATATACACGATCAAAGCCTTAGATGGGCGGAGTTACCAGACTGCATCGTATCTTCATTTTTATTCCCTATAAATATTTTTTTATATTGGGGCGGATCGACTAAGGGCCCGATTGACATGAAGCTACAAGAACTTGAGAAGTACCTGACTGACATTGCAGTAGTGAATGAAAAGATGGTAATTTTAATTTTACCTGGAACTACTACCCACAGTTTTCATCAACTCTTCATCATCATGGTGTTCATCTGAATCAGCATCAACTTTGGGAAGAAAGTTTTTAACAAGATATTCTATAACTTTAAAATGATTTTCCTGTTCAAGTTCTTTGACACTTGTGTCAAATGTCAAGTTAGCATTCAAATAATCCATCATCTTGATTAAATCTGCATCGAGGGGTGGCAAAACTGCATTTATATTTGAAAACATGTCGAAAAATTCATCAATGCTCTTCGTGGATGGGTCGATCCAGTTCCAATTAATCTGAAGATTTTCTAGTTCGCTCATCGTCCAATCACTTGTTTCACGCGGAATGTAACTACTCAGTGCAGTTAATTTCTTCTTCTTATCGCTTGATGCGGAATAATAATCGCCATCTGATCTTTTTGTCCACAGTGGATCATCTTCTGAATTTGAGCTGTGCCGTTTGCGTTTGCGTTTAGGTTTCGAGGATGACGCCATGTTGTGCCGAGGATAATTGTTCTCAACTCATCAATATACGGCAGCCGGTACGGTCACAGAACCGTTCGAATGCAGCACCGGAATACGTCCCCAGAACCATTTAAAAGTCATGCGCAGCACTTGTTAGCTAAATACCGACAAACAATTGTGACCTGAATGACCACAAATAAACACAACATAATATATATTATATATATATATTGTAATCACAGTAGTCTTAGATTATAATTATCAGTTTCGTTTGTTTGTCTCAGTGATTAAGGAGGTTATATGAGACATATAACCTCCTTGGTCTGATTAAATGATAACGAGGTGTTTGTCGCTCCTTTTTTTAAATAAATTGTGACCTATATTATAGTTGTTATAGTCATATCCCATAATTATTGTAGCTGAATATTTCTCTTATGTAAAAAGTACCCAGTAATCAATAAAAAAATTATTTGATCTATAGTGAAAAATCTGTTCTCGGCAAATGATTAGTCGAAATTTGATTATGACGTCTAAATGTTTTGTTTTCATCTGAATTTTCCTATTGTGACGTCATGAAAAAAGGCGACCATGTCTGATGACGTCGTATATAAAGAACACAATTTTCTAAAAATATATAATATTAAGATAATAAGCAACCAGATGCTCCGCAGGGTACAGCTTTATACGACTGCAGAGGTCATACCCTGAACGGTTGGGGCAAGTATGGACACAAAATTTAAGCTTGATGCAGCTCTGAATTTGAATTGTGATTAAATAGTTGAAACAACACAGGTTTCTGACACAAAATGAATGTGGTCTAAGAACTTAAACTTAAAACTTTAAAATTCTAAATTGGACCCATTATCAAGAACCCTTTGGACCTTAATGTAGACCAATTTGAAAACAGGACCAAAATTTAAGAATCTAATTACATGGTTAGATTAAACATATCAAATAACCCAATAATTAATTTTTTGATGAAATCAAACAAAGTTTAATTTTGGACCCTTTTGGCCCCTAATTCCTAAAATGTTGGGACCTAAACTCCCAAAATCTATACCAACCTTCCTTACCGTATAAATGAAAAATAAAGAGGTTTTAAACTGGTGACAGTGTAAATCGGACATTATTTTGAAAATAAAGACGTAACAAGGGACCGATAATGTTCTGTCGGACGAACCTTAGGACAAAATCTTGTAATGTCGGATGTAACAAGGGACCGATAATGTTCTGTCAGACGAACCTTAGGACAAAATCTTGTAATGTCGGACGTAACAGCTTTTTAAATGGACAATCAGCAAATGTTGGACAAACAAACCACACATTTTAAACGTAACAAAGGACAGATAATGTTCTGTCGGACGAACATAAGGACTAAATATTGTAATGTTGGACATAACAGCTTTTAAAATGGACTCAAAGTTCAGATGTTGGACAAACAAAGAAACAAAAAGGTACTGTTTGACCATAGTGGACATATTATGCGAAAAAAATCTTTTTGTTTCAGAGATTATAATATAATCTTTTTGTTTCAGAGATTATAACATAAGTATTGATTTTTTGGTACAGACAACCCTTGCGTATATTTACATGATTTATGCAAGGCCATATTAAATTAAAAAAAAATCCTAGATTTCGAAGATTCTCATACCCCCTCCCCCCACTTTTATTTCCCACCTGTATACATTTTTTAATTGATTTTCAAAATTGTGTACCAGTAGCAAGAATTATCTTGTGATTCAGTTTGTCCTTTCCAGCTTTAATTTAATTCTTGAGATTTCCTTGTTTATGTTGTTTATCATGTTTAGGATTTTTTTCGCCAGATTATTTTTTAAGCCAAAGTGCTGGCCAGGATTTTTTTTTATTAGTCCAAATAATTAAAAAAAAAAACCCAACCCAAGCCCCCAAGAAAAAAATACTTTGGTTAGAGGCGTTAAAAAGAACCCAAAATTTTCGCCTGCTGTCTCAAAAAAATATACTTAACAGAAAAGAACACCAAGGCTAACCCCTTGAAGTTAAATGGTCAGTCCCTAATCAGAGAATAATAAAATAAAATACCCTGACCGCCCAAAATTTTCAGAAAAGACGGATAATATTCTAAGAATTTCTTATTATGGCCTAATCAATGGTAACAACATTTGTTAATGCTACATGACCATTAGAGGAATATGTTCCGCAACGATTACCAGAGAGAGAGGGGGGGGGATTAATCACAATTTTATAAATAAATTTAGACAGTTCAATACGCATGATAAAACGTAGGAAAATAAAACTGACCTCCCTAGTTAAACACAATATTAATCTTAAGGTGTATGTAATTAATGTTATCAATATTAAAATAAACATAACCAATTGTAGAATCAAAGCGCTGTAAGCGCTGAAGGCAGTTAACCAAAAACCAAGGCAACCGTAATTATGAAAACTGTGGCAATGTTGCCTCAACACTAAACATTCATATATAGTACATTTATGTTTATCTAATGATTTATTTATTAAGGCAAATAATTTATGTTATCAAGGTTTCAAAAGCAATGCATATATCAATGTATATATTTTTATGGTGAGTCTGCAGTGGTACAAGTTCCCAATGATTGCAGTTGTTCTACTTGGTAGTTAACCTTGGTTTTATTTGACTGCTAGAAGTTCAAGTTGACTTAGTATGAACATGTAATAGTATGAATGGACTGGTTTCCCTGGAAAGAAAACTGAGCTTGTGTTCTATAGTACAAAAGTTATGAGACACGAATTAGATAAATGTTCACTACAACAGGGATCAAAGGTGAGGTCTGACTGACCTGCCCATAGTAAATGTAAATGATTTGTTATTTTGTCCCATACGTATGAATATATATAATTTAGGGGTGGGGATCTCAACGGTTTTCAAGTTCTCAAACAGGTAGGGGTAGGCAGAGGATTTAGGGGGCAGGGCCCCCCCCCTTTTTGGGAAAAAAAATTGGTTGCTTTTATAGGAAATCACTGAAGCGTGACTGGAGCGGGCCCCCACTTATGAAAATTTCTGGATCCGCCACTGGGGGTAGGGTGACCCTAGGGTCTTCTCCTACATTTCATTTTATTTGTTATATTGTCCCATACATGAATATATATGGTTTAGGGGTGGGGATCTCATTGGTTTCCAAGTTCTCAAACAGGAGGGGTAGGGTGACCCCAGGGACTCCATCTATATTTCATTTAATTAGTTATATTGGCCCATACATGAATATATATTGTTTTGGTGTGGGGATCTCAACCGTTTCCAAGTTCTCAAACAGGAGGGTTGGGGTGACCACAGGGACTTCCCCTATATTTTATTTGACTTGTTATATTGTCCCATACATGAGTATATATGGTTTAGGGGTAAGGATCTTGACCATTTCCAAGTTCTCAAACAGAAGGGTATACAGTGACCTCAGGGACTCCCCCTATCTTTCATTTGAATTGTTATATTGTCCCGAACATGAATATATGGTTAAAGGGTGGCGATCTCAACGGGTTTCAAATTCTCAAACAGGAGGGGGTGGGGTGACCCAAGGCACTTCCCCTATATTTCATCTGATTTGTTATATTGTCCCATACATGAATATATATGGTTTAGGGGTGGGGATCTGGACCATTTTTAAATTCTAAAACAGGAAGGGTGGGGTGACCCCCAGCGACTCTTCCTATATTTCATTTGATTTTTCATATTGTCACAAACATGAATATATATGGTTAAGGGGTGTGGATCTCGACCGTTTCCAAGTTCTCAAACAGGAGGGGGTGGGGTAACTCCAGGGACTCCCCCTATATTTCATTTTATTTATTATATTGTCCTATACTTGAATATATGCAAGAGCAGATTCAGGGGGAGGGGTGTTGCAGGCTTGCACCCCCTTAAATTTGCAAAGCATTGGTTGTTCTCAGCTTAATAAAGAATATTCCGATAATTTTACCTCAAATTTTTTTAGCCTCGCTCTGCTCGGCGAAAATTTAAGTTTGTGCCCCTCCTAGCCTAAAATCCTGGATCTGCCCCTCATATGGTTTAGGGGTGGGGAGCTCGACTGTTTCCAAGTTATCAAACAGGAGGGGGTAGAGTGGCCCAAAGAATGCCACCTATATATCTTATGATTTACTTACATTCAGGTATATATAATATAGTTGCATTATTTGTTAAAATAAAGAAAGAAACTTTCAGCTACTTTAATTGACCCTTCAAAATTGAGAAAAACAAATATTCCTTCGAAATTGCAGTAATATGTTTACACTTTAAAAGCATCTCGCATGCATTATCATCATTTATCACTGATAAAGAAAATTTAGACTGTGACCATGAACATGTATATTGTTAGATATACTGTTCCCAGCTGTCACGTTGTATTGGATTTTTAAATTAAAATTTGTCAAAAAGTAATTTTGAGTTTCTGTATAAAATATTTTTCTGCTTTTTCTTTCTTTTACATATATCTTTTGGTTTACAATTCTAGTGTTTATATTCATTTACCATGCATAGATTTATTTTTTCACCTGCTTTGATTTATTTTGTAAATGATCGCCAAACCCGGAATTATCCTTATCCGCTTCCGGAATCGGATCCGATACTGTAAAATTTTGTCTTCACGGCCGCCATTGTTATGTGTTTACAATGTT